>NW_007252517.1:696489-720944 GCF_000164805.1 Carlito syrichta | reverse complement strand
CATTCACATTCAGACTAATTATTGAAATGTGAGAGTTCATCCTTATCATGGAGTTCTTATTGAGTTATTGTTCTCCCACTTGGTTTTTTCTTTTTTCTTTTTCTTTTTCTTTTTTGTCTTTCTTTTGCTTTTGGGGTTGGTTCGTGTATATTTTATTCTTTTCCCTGTACTCTTGTGAAGAACGTTGTTCTTTTTTCCTTTTCTTCTGTGTTTAGTACTTTCTTAAGTGTTTCATGTATAGATGGTTTTGTGGTTGCATAAGTTCTTAGGGATTGGATATCTGGGAAAGATTTTAATTCTCCCTCACTGATGAAGCTTATCTTGGCTGGGTAGGTTATTCTTGGTTGAAATTGTTTATCCTTTATGACTTTGAAGATAGGGCTCCAAGCTCTCCTAGCCTGCAGGGTTTCTGCAGATAAATCTGCTGCTATTCTGATTGGTCTTCCATGGTGGGTGATCTGGCCTTTTTCTCTTGCTGCCTTTATGATTTTTTCTTTTGTGCCTACTTTATTTATGCGAATTATTATGTGTCTAGGAGTTGGTCTTCTCATTTGTTGTCTTGCGGGGGTTCTCTGAATCTCTTGTGTTTGAATTTTTGTATCACTGATTAGATAAAGAAAATTTTCTTGAATGATCTCTTGGAAAGTTTGTTCCAATGTGGTCTCTGTTTCTCTTTCTGCCTCAGGGAGTCCGATAATTCTTAGGTTAAGCCTCTTGAGGTAGTCACTCATCTCTTGAAGGTTTTGTTCTGTCTTTTTTAGCTTATTTTCTGTGTTTTTAAGAGTTGGGGTTATTTCTATATTTTGGTCCTCAAGCTCTGAGATTCTTTCTTCTGCTTGGGTAATTCTGCTTTCCATGCTTATCAATTTGTTATTTATTTCATTCACAGTATTCTTTATTACTGTTATCTCAGATATCAGCTCCTTCCTAGTTTCTTCTTGTGTCTCCTCAATTCTTTTTAGTCTCTCCATTATTGTTTTGATATCTGCATTTGCATTTTGAGACCCTTCATTCTGGGGACTTTTCATTGTTTGTATTCCAAAGTCAATTTTCTCAGTGTCTGCTCTCCCAGGCGTCTGGGAGAGACCCATACTCTTCTTTTGGTTTTTCTTCATTTCTGTAGATTTTTCTCCCTTTACCCCTTTCCCTCCCCCTCTTCAATTCTGTTTTTGAGGGAAGGTGGGGTTGCTTTTATTTCTCTTCTGCAATGACCTGTTCTTCCTTATGAGGGTCTTCTGGTTTTGTTCACTTTTCCCTCTGTTTTACAGTCTGTCTATTCAGCAGTTTGCAGTCTTGGTCCATTCAGAGAATCTCACAAGTTCACCTATGCCGTCGCCATCTTGCCCCGTCTGCCATTTTCTTGATCTTTCTAACTAGTCCTTCAAGATTCAGTCTTCCCTTGGCTAATTTACTGGGTTCAGAACACTATATCATTAAATATTTATTTACTTTTCAGTCTTTTCATGTAATTTACTCAAGGTGGAGTCTATGGCATTCAGTCATAGGTTTCCATATCCTCAGTTCCTGGCAAAGGTGCTGAAAACCATAAAGCACTCAGTAAGAAGAATTGCTGACAGAAAGATTGAATATTTGGTGAAATATCAGTGATGTTGTATTTTTTATATAGATTTTTTTATACCTCTAAGCTGAAATAGAAACTTCCATTTTCTGTACAGTTATTCATTATTTATTGTTTATAATATACACAAGTTAATAATTTATTATAATCATTTTTATTCTAGCTTAAGAATAATTTTGGTGAGTGACCTTGAACATAATCCTTTGTAAGGGATAAAGTCTTCATCTCATTTTTTTGGGTGTAACAGAAATTGAAATCAGAAAATTTTCACAGAACAGATGCCCTTGCAATTGAAAAGCACTCCCTCTAATAATGCTTGGCATAATTTTTGTTAGGTTTGTATCTCTGGTATAATTACATGATGATTTTAATGGAAATTATAAAGAAGTATTTTACAAAGGAACAGAATATTTTATGTGTAGTTATATGGAAATCTACTCTTATAAATATGCAAGCTTTCTTTCTCACACGGGTATTTGCTTAAGGATCACTCTGATAAATGCAAACAAGACTCATATTATTTATTAGAAGATTGTTGAGATATATAACAGTAATTGTCATCCCACTCTGTAGAATTCACTTCCAGAATCTGCTGTTGTTCCTATTGACTGACACAGTACTGTAAAAATGGACACATTTAAAAATTCAGTCAAGATATTAAAATATCTAAGTTTTTAGTTTCTTCAGATGCATAAAACACTTAGTATGCGCATGTTGTTATTTTACCAAACTAATCTGGCTTTCAAATGAGGCAAAAGCTCTAGTTTAGTATGATTTTTGAAAATATCATTCATGTCATTGTAAATCTAATAATAAATAAGAGAATAAGTCACTTTTTACCTTTGGAACCTTGTATTATGATGCATTATATCAGAAGAATAGTAATGTTCTACTACTGGTTGTGTTTTCCCAAGATTGTTTGGGGTACAAATAACATTAGAGTCCATTTTACAACAAGATATAAAAGACTATTCTTTCCACTTATAATCTAAATAGAAGCACTTCCATAAGAAAAGCTGTTAAAGCTTGAGTTTAGTTAATTTCAATTAATGTCACAATTATTTGTTGAGCATCATCTATATCATTAGCACTCTGACATACTCTGGGAAGCACAGGAATGCTTCTGTAAGCATAAAACATAAGTATAAAATCATTCTGTGATGCTTGGTATTTGGGGCCAAATTGAGAAGAGTCATGCTTTGTTTTCAGCCATGACAAGAGTCCATTACTTATTTTTAAATTATTTGCACATGACAGTGTTTAATTATTCAAGAGACATTCTTGTTTTCAAAGTGAAACTTGGGGAAGAGCGTAACTGACTCTGAGTGACTATGAGACTGTCATCAAGACATTGTATAAATGATTTAAGTCCTGAGGGATGGTCAGAAAATTTTAGGAGAGTAAATATATCTCCAGTCATATAAATCATGTATTGTTGAACTCTCTAGGTTAGACATGCTCACTTCCTATTCTCTGTTTTATGGCATGATATCATATCGAAATGATGAGGTAGCATATTAACACTTGAAAGTAGAAGAAATTTCTAATGCCTTGTTGGCATGACTGGCAACATTTTTTTGTATAAAGTAAGTTGAATAACACTTAAACTCAGTATCTTCTCCAGAGTAATGCAAATGCAGGCAGTTCCTACAGACCTGCTCTTGGTCTAAGTGTTTTCTCAGGCAAATAACCACAAAGTAGAGAGAAAAAACTATTTAGGTACTTTGTTCTATGAGGACCCAAGGTTTAGATACATCTAAAGATCTTTCCATTTACCAAGCAAATGAAACTGTTTTATGCTGTCTCAGATTGCTAAACTGATATGTTGACTATATGTGACTTGTTTATTTCACTGCAGCTATTTTAAACCTGATTCATATTTTTATAATAGCATAGCCAAAATCTTATGCTAGGCTACCTCTTGCATTGATATCTTCCTGAACCTGATTAGGCTCTGACAATTCACTGTGATTTGTACCCAATGAGGGTTTCTCCCTCACTCCACTTGATCTAGATCCCTTATACTGGTCTACTGTACCCTTCACTCCTCAGCCCTACTTAATGATTTTGTTAATTCTTTGTTAATACTTGGTCCTTTGAGGACAAGTCTCTAGCAGGAATGCATGCTTCAACTTGTTCTGCTATTATGCTTTTAAAATGCAAACAAAACAATCAGCAGAGTTGAGATGCCCTAATAAAACAGCATTACTTTTCAGCTTTTATTTCAGGTTGCATCAAAGTATAACAGCTATAGAAGAGTCTTATTTCAATTAAATCACCTTTATTACTATTGGGCACTCAGGAAAATAAAGACTAGTTCTATACTTGTCAATAGAAAATGCCAAAGCCTGGATTGGAGACTTATAGTGGCCTAAATGTTTATGTCCAAATAAATTCTAAATGCTTTTAGATTCTTCAGATCCCACATATGGGAATAAAACACATATTAACAATAGTTTTAGAAGAAGATACATAGAATTTGGAAATACTTGATAATAGGTGAAAATACTGAAATTCTCCCTAAAGGATATAGGACATTTTGAAATCTTTAATTCTTACTTTTAATACTCTGAATTTCTGCCAAGTCTTCATGTAAATAGGGTTATTTTTATTCATTCAATAACCATTCATTGAATTTCCACTATGTGCTAATTAGTTGATAAGTTTAGTGTGACGCATTAACTGTTGTGATTCAGATGAGAACAGTATTCTCTGGATGTGCATATGATTATCTCTTAATGATATGTTTGGAGAGGCTCCCTAAAGCCTTTATGTGAGCAGATCATTGAAGGATGAGTCAAGTGATGATAAGTCATTAGACCAGGAGGTCTGACAACTCAGAAGCTTGAGAAAAATGTTTATAGAACTGTAGGTAATTCAGTTGACTGGACCTTAGCATTTAAGGTGAAGAATTGTGGTGAGAAGTATTCTAAAGGTGTCCTTACAAGATTGTATACCTTGGTTATTCATGCAAGCGTTAATCTTGGTGCTACTCAAATAGACTTTGCAGGTGTAATTAAGATTACATTCCTAAAAACTGGGAAATTATCCTGATTATCTGGGTGAGCATATTCACCTGAACCACTAAAAGCAGAGAAATTTCTCCAGCTGGAGTGACAAAGATACAGCCAAGAAGTGAGACAGAAGCAGTAGTTAGAAAGATTTGAAGCATGAGGAGGATTGCGATACTTTTGTTAGCTTTGAAGATGAAGGGAGAAATGGGTTGTGTAGATGGCCTTTAAAGTTGAAAGTGACTCCTAGTTGAAGGCCAGCAAGAAAACCAGGACCTTGTTTCTACAGATGTGAGGAACCGGACTTAGTCTACAATTTGAATGAGTTTGGAAGATGATTCTTCTCACAGTCTCCTGGAAAGATTTTAACTAACCAAGATCTTATTTTTGTTCTTGTGAAAACAGCAACAGATAAATTAGACGAACCATTTTGAACTTCTGATCAATGGTCTTTGAGTCCATAAAGTAGGGTATTTTAAGTCACAAAATTGTGGTAATCTTTATGGTAGTAATTGAAAACGAATGTAAGAGTAATTGGGAAAGATGAGCCTGAAAAAGGTGATTCTCAGCTGGATATGATATGGCTTCCCAGAGAACATTTGGCAATGACTAGACACTTATTTTTCCATAATGTGGGTGGAGAGTTTGCTATTGGCATTTGGTTGGTATAGGCCAGGGATGCTACTAAAATCCTGTAACGTGCAGAATAGATCCTTAAAACAGAGTATTATGAGGTCCAAAATATCATTGGTGTCAAGGTTGAGAAGCTCTAGACTAGAAGTAGGCAAGCAATGGCTAGATGATCAAAGGTCTTGTATGTCTTGATCCAAAGCAGTTTGCATTTGATCTTTAAAGCTATGAACAGTCATAGACACTTGTTTTGTGCATCTTTTTTCTCCTAGCCGGATAGATAATATGCTATAAATATATTTATATATAATTGTTTTTCCAAAAGGTGCAAAAAGCAGGAAGAGGCAATTATTAGAAGAAGTTCTATTATTTAACAAACATCTATTGAAACAGTAACTAATAAATTAAATCACATCAAAATTCTTTGTTGCCGGTCTAATATAAATAATTTTCTATGCAAATGGTCATTTAAAAACCTAAAATAATTGATAAGAGATAATGTAGAATGATGAATCATTCTTAAACCTGAAAGCTTAACGATATTTTTGAAAAATATTGTTAAGAAAACACCAGAAGGAAGCATTCACCTAATGAATTTCCTGTGTCTTTGTGAGTATGGCTTATCATATTAGCGACTGGTTTATTCACATCAAATCCTGTGCTTGGTTAGGTCACCGTATAATTAAGCTATTGAACATCTACTTCCTTAAAATCCTATCGTCTTAATCTTTTTATTTTTTCTTTTTCGTTTATCTGCAACTTGCATTCCCTCCGTAAGCCCAAGACTTTGTTGTTTCTATATATGACTTATAAAGTCAGGATAAAATACAAGCTCCTTTTTATCTCCATAATCAAACTCTCACAAGCTAATTATCATATTTCTTGTTGACAAGGATGATCACTAAGACTAATTCAAAAATCCAGGTAGTATTAAGTTTCACTCACATTCTTAAATTTCTATTGAAATTTTAATGTAAAATATGTTAATTAAATACTCAGTTCATGCTTGATTTAACCTATCATAGACTGGTTTCTCCTTCTTTAAAATGACTCCTACTGACTTGTTCTTGTTGCTTAATAGTTTTCATTATTTTGAGCTATTACATTTTTTAGTTAATGACACCTTATCATTATTGCTTCATACAATACCCATCTCTTGTTCCTACTGATTTGTTTAGTTTGTTCATTAAATGAATGTTATTTACTAGGTATTTTTGTTTCAAGTAAAGTTTATAAAGTTTCATATCTCATTCTCTTTTTTTTTTTTTACCAAGTACTCTATTTTTAAGCTCTACTCACATCATTCTACCTGCATTCTTCCAATACATTTTAATTCTCCCAATGATGTCACTCTCCAATGATGCAAATTCAAGTTACCTCTAACCTCCAACCATGCAAATGATGCTTCTGTTACATCTTCATAAAAAAATAACTATTTGTCTAAGCATGTATAGGCATGTTAGTGATTTATTTGTGATTAATACTTTGTAGTAAAAATTCAGAATTATGGAATATTCATCTTCTATTTTTGACTAAAATATGTCATCAGCCTGTACTAAATGTACACCGAGTTTCATGAGCACCAACAGTGGTATCATCCAGCTTTCTCATTTTGTTAGTCTTTTATTTATGAAACAACAGCACAATATAATTTAAATTTGTATTTGTTTCATTGTTCATTACTTTGAATGTTTGTACATAGTTTCGGTTCTTCTTTTTTAAAATATAAATTGCCTGGTCCTAATCTTTGCCATCTTTTTTTATTATAGCTGCTACCTGTTTCTTGTTTATTTGCAAGAATTTCTTATGTATTATCTGTTAGCCCTTTGTAAATAGCTCCTCTATTTTATTTTCTGAATACAATTTTGACAAAAATTACCTTTATTTGACAAAAGTATAATATTGACTTAATAAAATGCATCTCTCACCACCCCATGGTTGTGCTTTATGTTTCCTTTAAACAACAAAAAAAAAGTATTTCCTGACCTTGTGTCTCAACGATATTTGCTCACATTTTATTCCATTGACTATAATTTTGCCTTTGAAATATTGGTACTTTTGTAAGTAAACTTTTCAAAATTTTGATTTGTGGAAAACTTGTAAAAACAGTACAGAAAATTCCCATATACTATGCACCCGTTTTTTTTTTTTCTTTACTCTAGTATTAATATGACATAATATCATTAACAAACAAAATTGATATATTATTGTTAATGAAAGTTCACAGTTTATTCAAATTTCCTTAGTTTTGTCTAAGTACCTTTTCTCTTTCAGGATCCCAACCAGGATACTTCATTATATTTAGTCATCATGTCTCCTTGGTAGACATTGCTATTGGTAGAGTCAGTTTTTTAGACATTGTTTTTATGACCTTGGCAGTGTTGAGGGCTACTGATCAGGTGTTTTGTAAAATGTCCCTGTATTGGAATTGATCTGAGGTTTTTCTCATGATTAAGCTGGAGCTATGTCTTTTGGGAAAGGGACCTCAGAGGTAAAGTGCCATTTTCATCACATTCTATCAAGGGTACATACTATCAACATTATTTTTTATTGTTAATATTGACATTAATCACCTAGCTTATGTAATGATGATCATGTTTCTCCCCTGCATAGTTACTCCCTTTTCCTCTTTTGCCTTACTGAACTCTTTGGGAGAAGGTCACTATATGCAGGCAACCCCTAAGTGGAGAGTTATATACTCAATCTCCTTGAGGGTGAGCTAGCCACAAAAAGTATTTGAAATTCAACTGTAGAGAAGATTTGTCTATTCCTTTACTTATTTTTATTAATTATTTATTTATATCAATATGGACTCATAGATATTTAGTCTTATACTTTGGGTTATAATCCAATACGACTTTATTTTCATGCTCATATTTTACTAGCTTTGACAACTTTGAGAACTCTTTCAGTTGGCTTTTATGTTCCTTTGACATATTTAAGTTATCATGATTTTTTTTAGTATTTTCTTACTTTATGGCACTATAAGTTGCACCAGACTCATAATATATATTTCTGGTCCCATTCCTAGAATCAGTCATTTCTCTATAGGCCAGGTTCCTTTTATAGTATTACAAACAAGATCTTGGCGTGAGTATTCATTTTACCACTGGTGTGTTGTTGGTTGCTTCTAGGACTTCTCAGATGATAGAGCTAGGAGATGATAGATGATAGGGAGGTGCAAAGATGGATGGATGGATAGAAGATAGATAGATAGATGGATAGATAGATAGATAGATAGATTGATAGATGATATAGAGACATTTATGTATAGATGAGTATGTATATGTAAATTTAGAGATCTGTGTATGCACGTGGCTTTGTATATATTTATATATTTACCCATGTAACTATCTCCATCTATATTAAACAAAATATGAGTTCATACTGATATCTCCAATTCGAATTCATTACCACCTGCATCATTCTAGCTTCTCCCATTCTTACCTGTAACTTTACACACTAAGAGTGATGGTAAATCTACTTTGTGGACTTTATGTAATCTCCATACCACTTTCCATAGAGGTTGTACTAATTTACATGGCCATAAACAGTGTGTGTCACCTTTTCTCCACATTTGTGCCAGCATCTATTGTTTTTTGATTTTTTTAATAATAGCCATTCTGGCTGGTGTAAGATTGTATATCATTGTGGTTTTAATTTGCATTTCCCGGATTATGAGTGAGAAAACTAGCTCTATTCTCTCCAATTCACTTATTTAACTGTTTAATTCCAATGTATACAAAAATGCTTTTAGAATTGTTAACCTGTAGGTCAATGGGAAATAACTTTATCAACTAGAGTCTAATGCTTAATTAGACTTACTTTTTGCCTTTAGTCTTAGAGAGTCCACTCATGTCCAAAGTTACTTAGGTCAGCACCTTTTCATTCACCCCCTTTCAGTGAGATAATTTTATTCTTTTATGATAAAATTATATTACTTTATCATATTTTTCCTTCTTTTCTGTCCTTCTAATCCAGAAATTGCATTAGGTTCATTGTTTGTGCTGCAAAGTTTTATGGATCTTGACAAATGATCGTGACCTGTATTCCCATTAGAGTTATCATATAGAATAACTTAATTTCCATAAAACATTTTCTGTTTTACCTATCCAATCCTTTTTCTCATTCCCACCCTCAAGCTTTTGATAACCATTGATCAATTTGTCATTTCTATATTTTGCCTTTTCCAGAATACCAAATAAACAGAATTATGCAGCAAAGAGCCTTTTCATACTAGACTCTTTTGCTTTGTTATATGCAGTTAAGATTCATACATATCTTTGTATGGTTTGATAGTTCATTCTTTTTTATGACCAAATAATTTCTCATTGTATAAATGTGCCACAGTTACTTTTAACCATTCACCTGCTGAAGGACATTTTGTTTTCACAAAATTCGACACATTAGTAAGCCAGTTTTTGTGTGGACATGTTTTCAAATAAAATACGAGAATTGTGGATCATATGGATATGCAATGTTTTCTTTTGTTCAAAAAAAGGAAGTCAAATTATCTTCCAAAATGAGTGTGCCAGGTTGATTTCTGACCAACAATAAGTGAATTTCTGTCATCCAGCATCTTTGTTAGCAACCAGTATTGTTGGGTTTATTTATTCATTTATCTTAGCCATTCCCATGCATGTGTAGTTGTCTCACTGATATTTAGTTTGCATTGTCTAATGAAAAATGATGTTGAAATATTTTATATGCTTTTTTGCTATCTGTAGATCTTCTTTGGTGAGGTGTCTGTTCAAATCTCTTACCCATTTTTTAATTGAATTGTGTGTTTTCTTATTCTGGATTTTAAGAAATCTTTGTATATATTTGAATACAAGTCCTCTATCAGGTATATGTTTTGCAAATATTTTCTCCTATCTCATGGTTTATGATTTCTTTTCATACAGATATATGTATATATACATACATATATATATATGATTCAAGCGGTACACATGCATATTCATTATTTAAACATATTGTGCAGTAGTGAGGATTGGGTGTCAGGTGACCCATTTCCCAGATAGTGAACATTGTATTCCACAGATAGTTTCTGAACCCTAACTCATCTTTCCCCTCCCTCCTTACTGGTGTCCCCAGTGTCTATTATTTACATCTTTGTGAACATTGAGCTCCCACATATGAATGAGACCATACAGTGTTTGGTTTTCTGTTTCTGAGTCAGTTCACATAGAATAATGATCTTCAGCTCCATTCATGTTGCTGCAAAGAACATGATTTCATTATTTTTTATGACAGCAAAGTACTTCATAGTGTACATATACCATGTTTTTATTTTCCATGAATCAGTTCATGGACATTTAGGTTGATTTGACATCTTAGCAATTGTGAATTGTGCTGCAATGAACATGCAGGTGCAGGTGTCTTTTTTATATATCCACCTCTGTTCCTAGGGTAGATTCTTAGTAGTGGGATTGCCAGATCAAATGGTAGATCTACGTCGAGGCCCTTGGGTAATCTCCATACCACTTTCTACAGAAGTTTTACTAATTTACATGACCATAAACAGTGTGTGTCACTTTTCCTCATGCCAGCATCCACTATTTTTTGATTTTTTAATAATAGCCATTCTGGCTGGTATAAGATTGTATCTCACTGTGGTTTTAATTTGCATTTCCCTGATTATGAGTGATGTTGAGCATTTTTTGTATGTATATTGGCCATTTGTACATAATCTTTTGAGAGATGTCTGTTCATGTCATTTGCCCATATTTTAATGAGGTTATTTGATTTTTCTTCTTGCTGATTTGTTTGAGTTCTTTGTAGATTCTGGATATTAGTCCTTTTTTTAGATGAATAATTTGTAAATATCTTCTCCCATTCTGTAGGTTGTCTGTTTGCTCTGTTGATTATTTCTTTTGTTGTGCAGAAGTTTTTTTAGCTTAATTAAGTCCAACTTATTTATTTTTGTCTTAGTTGCATTTCCTTTGGGATTTTAGCCGTAAATTATTTGCCCAAGCAATATCCACAGGAGTTTTTCCCTAGGGTTTCTTTTAGAATTTATATGGTTTTGAATCTGACATTTAAGTTTTTAACCATCTTGAGTTATTTTTTATATATGGGGAGAGATAGGTCAATTTTCATTTTTCTGCATGTAGTTATAATTTTCCCACACCATTTGTTGAATAGGGTACCTTTTCTCTAGTGTATGTTTTTGTCTGCTATGTCAGAGATCAGTTGGTTGTAGGTATTTGAGTTTATTTCTGGATTCTCTATTCTGTTCCATTGGTTCACATGTTTGCTCTTATACCAGGACCATGCAGTTTTGGTTACTACAGTCTTGTAGTATAATTTGAAATCAGGTAATGGAATGCCATCAACTTTGTTCTTTTTGCTTAGGACTGCTTTGACTATTCTGGCTCTTTTTCCATTCCATATGAATTTTCGGATTGATTTTTCTAATTCTTTGAAAAATTACATTGTTAGTTTAATTAAGGATCACATTGAATCTGTAAATTACTTTCAGTAATATGGTCATTTTAATAATGTTGATTTTCCCAATACATGAACATGGGATATTTTTCCATTTGTTTGTGTCCTCTGCAATTTCTTTCAGCAGAGTTTTATAGCACTCCTTGTAGTGATCTTTCATCTCAGTTAAATATATCCCTAGGTATCTTAGCTTTTTGACTGCTATTGTAAATGGAATTAAGCTCTTGATTTGATTATCAGCTTGACCACTACTGGTGGATAACAGTGTTGATTTTGTATCCTGAAACTTTACCCAATTCAGGTATCAAGTCCAGGAGTCTTTTGGAGGAGTCTTTGGGGTTTTCTAGAACCTATTAGAGATCATATTGTCAGCATACAGATATAGTTTAATTTATTCTTTTCCAATTTGGATACCCTATATTTCTTTTTCTTGCCTAATTTCTCTCACTAGGATTTCCAGTACTATGTTGAATAGAAATGGTGAAAGTAGGCATCTTTGCCTTGTTCCAGCTCTGAGGGAGAATGTATTTAATTTTTCTCCATTCAGAATGACATTGGCTGTGGGTTTGTAATATGTAGCTCTTATTATTTTGAGAAATGTTCCCTCTCTGCCTATTTTGCTGAGAATTTTTATCATGAAGGGATGCTGAGTTTTATCAACTGCCTTTTCCCCATCTATTGAAATAACCATATGTTTTTTGTTTTTAATTCCATTAATGTAGTGGATAACATTTATTGACTTGCATAGTTGATATATTCTTGTATCCCTAGGATAAAAAAAAAAAAAAACACTTGGTCGTGGTGTAGTTTTGTTTTTATTTTATGTGCTGTTGAAATCAGTTTGCTAATATTTTGTTGAGGATTTTTGTATCCATGATCATAAGAGATATTAGACTGTAGTTTTCTTTTTTTGTTGTGCCTTTTCATGGCTTTGGTATCAGGGTGATACTGACATCATAGAATGAGTTAGGGAGGATTCCCTCCTGTTCAATCCTGTGGAATATCTTCAGTATAATTGGTACCAGTTCTTCTTTGAAGGTCCAGTAAAATTCAGTTGTGAGCCCATCAGGTCTTGGCCTTTTTTTTTTTGTTTGGAGATTTATAATTACTGTTTCAATCTTGATACTTGTTATTGGTTTGTTTAGGGTTTTTATTTTTTTCCTAATTCAAGTTTGGGGAGTTGTATGTTTCCAAGAATTTATCCATTTCCTCTAGATTATCTAGTTTGTTTGCATAGAAATATTCATAATAGTTTTGGATGCTCTATTGAATTTTCATTGTATCAGTTGTGATGTCTCCTTTTTCATTTCTATGAGCTAATTTGAGCCTTCTCTTATCATTTTTCAATTAATATAGCAAGTGGTCTATCCATTTTGCTTATCTTTTCAAAGACCAACTTTGTTTTATTTATCTTTTTTAAAATTTCAACTTCATTTAATTATGCTGTGATCTTCATTAATTTTTTTTTTTCTGCTAGCTTTGGGTTTGGATTGTTCGTGTTTTTCTGCTTTCTAAAGGTGTAATGTTAGGTTGTCGATATGTAATCTTTCAGTCCAATTAATGTAGGCCTTAGATGCTATATATTTTCTTCTGATCACAGCTTTGGTTGAGTCTCAGAGGTTTTGATAACTTATTTCATGGTTGTAATTCATTTCAAGGAGTTTTTTTTTTTTATTGTTTATCTTATTGTTGACCAAAGGATCATTCAAGAGCAGATTGTTTAACTTCCATGTTTCTGTTTGGTC
Organism: Carlito syrichta; assembly: GCF_000164805.1. Classification (NCBI taxonomy): domain Eukaryota; kingdom Metazoa; phylum Chordata; class Mammalia; order Primates; family Tarsiidae; genus Carlito; species Carlito syrichta. Next base: position 707,529 of record NW_007252517.1, on the reverse strand, counting down.
TTGTGAGTTCTTCTTGGAGTTAATTTCTAGTTTTATTTCACTGTGTTCTGAGATGGTTCTTGATATTATTTCAATTCTTTTGAATTTATTGAGACTTGACTTGTGGCCTATTGTATGGTCTATCTTGGTAAATATTCCATGTGCTGATGAAAAAAATATATATTCTGTAGTTAAGGGATGACATGTTCTATAGATGTCTGTTAGTTTCATTTCCTCTAGAGTCCTATTTAACTCCATTGTTTCTTTGTTTACTTTCTGCCTTGATGACTTATTACTGTCAGTGGAGTGCTGAAATCTCCCACTATTATGGTACTGCTATCTTTTTGTTAAGTCTAGTACAATTTGTTTTATAAAGCTGGGGGCTATAGTGTTAGGCACATTTCTATTTAAAATTGTTATGCCTTCTCATTGGATTGATCCCTCTATCATTATATAATAGCCATCTTTGTCTTCTTTGTCTTTTTCTTTCTTTTTTTTTTTTTTACTGTTCTTAAAATCTGTTTTATCTGATATGAAGATGCTACTACTGCTCGTTTTTGGTTTCCATTTGTGTAGAATATTTTTTCTCATCCTTTTACCTTGAGTCTGTAAGAGTCTCTGTGAGTTAACTAGGTCTCTTGAAGGCTGAAGATATTTAGGACTTTTTTTTCCATTCTGCCAGTCTATATCTTTTTAGTGGGACATCGGAACCATTTACATTCAGAGTTAATAATGCTTTGCAAGGTACTATTCTATTTATCATACTTATTATTATCTGGTTATTTATTTTCTCTATTGTGTTGATGTTCTATAAAGTCTGTGAACTTTATGATTTCCAGTGGTTTTCGACTGGTGTATTTCAACCTTTTGTTATAGTTTTTTTTGTTTTGTTTTGTTTTGTTTTTATTTTAAAATTGTGGGATACAATTCAGAGTTAGGTATACAAATATTTGTTGTGCAGGTACATTTGTTGATGAGGGGTGTCCCCCCTTCCCCAGGCAGATTCCCATTACTGCCAATCCCACTTCCCTGCCCCCTCATTCCCCTGGAGTTTCCTGCCACTGTCATTCCTTTTCTTATGGTATTACGATAGTTGTTTAAGGTCCACTTATGAGTGAGAACTTGTGGTATTTAGTTCTTTGTTTCTTTGAAAGATTCCTCAGTAGTATAGACTCTAAGTCAATCCAGGTTGCTGCGAAGTTCATGATTTGGTTCTTCTTTATGGCTATGTCATATTCCATTCTGTATATGTACCACATTTTTTTGTATCCAGTCCTCTTTTGATGGGCAGTATGGTTGGTTCCATATTTTTGCTATTGTGAACAATGCTGCAATAAACATATGTGTGCAGATATCTTTTTATAGAGTGATTTGAGTTCTTCCAGGTATATTCCCAGTAGGGGGATTGTGGGGTCATATGGAAGCTTGATTTTTAGAACTTTTAGGATTGCCACACTGTTTTTCACAGAAGCTGTACTAGTTGAGACTCCCACCAACAATGTAGAAGTGTTCCCTTTTTGCCACATCCTCTCCAGCATCTGTTAATTTTTGTTATTGATGATGACCATTCTGGCTGGAGTTAAGTGGTATCTCAGTGTAATTTTAATTTGCATTTCTTTGATGACTAGTGAGGCTGAACATTTTTTCATGTGTCTGTTGGCTGCTCTTATATCTTCTTTTGAGAACTATCTATTCATATCTTTTGCCCTCTTTGTAATGGGGCTGTTTTTTTTTTCTTTTCAACACATTTGAGTTCCTTATAGATCCTAGATTTTAGGCTTTGTCAGACATAGAGTTGGAAAATATTTTTTTCCCTGTCTGTTGGAAAATATTTTTTTCCCTTCCTGCCCTCTTGATGGTTTCTTTGGCTTTGCAGAATTGTTTCAGTGTTTAGAACTCTTTTGAATATTCCTTGTAGAGCCAATTTAGTGGGGGCAAATTGCCCATGTTTAATTGTCTTCAAATGACTTCATTACTCCTTCATTCAGAAACTCCGTTTTGTGAGATACAAAATCCTTAGCTTTAGTTATTCTGTTTGAGGAGGTTGAAGATCTCTTCTGGCCTGTGGGGTTTCTTGTGAGAAGTGTACTGTTAATCTGACAGGTTTACCTTTGTAATTTATTTGATGCTTTTGCCTCACATCTTTTAAAATTATTTTCTTCACATTAACTTTACATAACTGGAAGTGTGAATGATCTTTTTGCAATGAATCTTCTTGGGGTCTTGGGGGGGAGCTTCTTATATCTGAATGTTTAGATCTCTGGCAAGAGCAGGGAAATTTTCCTTCCTTATTTCTTCAAATAGGTTTTCCAAACCTGTTGCTTTCTCTTCTTCCTCAGGAATACTTATGATTCTTAAGTTGGACATTTTACATACTCCCACATTTGTGGGGGGTTCTATTCTCCTGATTCTTTTTTCTTTATTATTGTCTGATTAAGCTATTTCAAAAGCCTTGTTTTCAAGTCCTGAGATCCTTTCTTCTGCTTGTTCTAGTTTACTGTTAAAACTTTCTATTGCATATCGCACTTCCCTAAGTGCTTCTTTCATTTCTGGAATCTCAGCGTGTCGTGTGTGTGTGTGTGTGTGTGTGTGTGTGTGTGTGTGTCTGTCTGTCTCTTTGGAGAAGTTTTCATCCATGTCCTGAATACATTGTTTTTTAAATTTTTTTATGTTGGTCTATAATTTTCTACTGAAGTTCATTAATCAATTTTATCATCAACCCTTTGAATTCTATTTCCGGAACTTCAAAAATTTCATTTTGATTAGGGTTTGCTGCTGAAGAGTTGGTGTGGTCTTCTGGGGATGCTAGAGAATTCTGATTTTACATATTGTCATATTATTTTTCTGGTTCCTTCTCATTTGAGTAGATGATTTTCTTTCTCGTCTTTAAGGTTGGCAGGATGCTGATGATGGCGCTAGAGGTTTCCCTTACTTATATGTAGCTTTGGTGTAGTGAGTTTCCCGATGTGGAAGCCCTGTGTTGTGTACCTGCACACTGGCTCACAGGGTACTGGGTGCCCAGTGTGGCTTGGAAAGTGTTGTTAGCTGGTGCTTGGAGTCAGGCCTTCCCCAAAGCTAAGGTATGGTCTCTAGTGTGGAGAGATGTACTGTTGACCTCCTGCTACTAGGGGGTGCTGGTGGGAGAAAGCCAAATGCAATAGTAGTATGGGATTTCTTCTTGATGTGTGTTGTTCAAGAAAGTGCCCATCCAACATAAACTGAGGGCAGGGCTCTGGGAATTTCCCAAATTTTCTGTCTGTTTTGAGCCTTTGGGGGTAGGGCAGGGAAAAGGAACTGAAGCATTCCACAAGTGTGAACTCTTAGCTGCCCCAGGAAAATTAGCGGGGAGTCCCCACTGGGGTAATGCTGTTGTGCAGTGAGCAGGCCCAAAAGAGTTCTCAAGGGAAGTCACTGGTTGCTATGGCAACACATCCTACAGATCCCACCATGGCCTTAAGCAAACTGCTATCTGAATATCAAGGTGCAACCAGCCTCAGGGCCTCAGGTGTTCTCAGGAATGGGCCAAGCCAGGAACTGTCTGCACCTACAGAGTTTGCCTACTAGGCAGTTCTCTCTCAAGCCAGCTGGAACACACCTGCTCCACCCTGAAAAGGTTGAATTCCTGGGAAGTGGCAGTTGAAGCTACTCAAGGTTTTTTTCCTGCACCACTCCACAACAGAGCACGACTGTGGGTCGGTCAGTTTCCCATGAAGGATTCGGATCCCACAAGGCTCAGGGGGCCCTGCAGGTTTGTGGCAGGAGCACAGAACTCCTGAATCCACTTCACTCACCTTTTCCATTGTATCTAGAGGCTGTTGTGTACTGTGGTCATGTAGGCAAGAGTCTGGCCAATTTCCAGCCCAAGTCAGTGGACTTTGTTTCTTCTTCTTTGCTCTAAATGGTTTTTATCATTCTTTGGAGACTTGTAAGGCATGCCGCTGGATCTGTTTCTCTCTGGGTGCTGAAGAAACTCTTATATTGGTTTACTCTGTAGGAGAAACTTATTCTAGTTGCCTCATGTTAGCCATCTTAATCTCCTCCCATGGCTTTTCATTCTCTTGAGTTTTTTTCAAAAAGCACTCTTATTGTTTTTTAGAAGTTGTATACTCTTGTGTATACATATAAATCTGTGCTCGCCTGTCATTACATTTTTGTAAAAATGTGTAAGTCTCCGTCCAGGGTCATTTTTTTCATATGAACATCCAATTGCTCAGGACAAATTGGTGAAAAGACTATTATTTATCCATTGACTTATTTCTGAATCTTTGCTAAATATCAGTTGACCACATTCGTGTGGTTCTATTTATGGGTAGTTTATTCCAGTGGCCCCCAACTTTTTTTGCATCAGGGGCCAGTTTCTTGGAAGACACTTTTTCCACAGTCAGGAAGTGGGGGGATGGTTTCAGAATAATTCAAGTGCATTACATTTATTGTGCACTTTATTTCTATTATCATTACATTATAATATATAATGAAATAATTATAGAACTCACCATAATGCAGAATCAGTGGGAACCCTGAGCTTGTTTTCTTGCAGCTCAACAGTCCCATCTGGGGGTTATGGGAGACAGTAATATTCATCACTGTGTGTTGCTTATGTCCAGTCTACTCTGTAATCTTGTTGGTTGCTGTAACTGCAGAAAACCCTGCTTACAAAGATAAGATTTTGGAAATGGAAGCAGGTTGTTCAGTGCTGATCTGACTAGAGGCAGAGCTCAGGTGGTAATGCGAGTGATGGGAAGCAACTGTAAGTACAGATGAAGCTTTGCTCGCTTGCGCATAGCTCACCTCTTGCTGTGTAGCCCAGTTCCTGACAGGCCATGGACTGGTACCAGTTCATGGCCCAGTGGCTGGGGACCCCTGATTTATTATTTTCTACTGAACTTTGTGCCTATCTTTTTTTTTTACCAGTGCTATGCTGTCTTGATTTCTGTAGCTTATAGTAAGTCTTGATATTGGGTGGTGTGAGCCCTCCAACTTTGTTTTACTTAATTGTTGTATTGGATATTTTAGGTCTTTGGCTTTCCAATGTAAACTTTAGAATCAATTTGTCAAGATCTACAAACTAGCTTGCTAAAAATTTTATTAAGATATATTGGTTCTGTAGACTGAGTTTGTAATCTCTGACAAACATAGATGCAATAATCCACAATAAAATACTAGCAAATTGCATCCAGTAGTACATAAAAAAAAAAGAGCATTCACCATGATCAAGGGGGTTTTATTACTGAGATGCAAGACTGGTTCAATATATACGAGTCAATAAAGATAACTCACCTCATAAACAGAAGTAAAAACAAGATCCGCATGATCATCTCAATAGATGCAGAAAATTTAACTTTATAAAATCTTAAATCCTTTAATGATAAAAATTTTCATCCATATAGGAATTGAAGGAACATAACTTAAAATAATAAGAGCCATCTATGAAAAACCCATAGTCAATATCACACTGAAGGGGTAAAAGTTGGAAACATTCTCCTTAAGAACTGGAACAAGACAAAGATGTCCACTATCATCACGCTTACTTAACATAATACTGGAAGTCCTAGCCAGAACAATCAGACAAGAGAAATAAATAAAAGGTATCCAAATAGGAAAGATGAATTTAAATGTACTCTTCACAGACAATATGATTCTATATATAGAAATCTCTAAAGATTCCACCAAAAGACCTCTAGTCCCGATAGGTGAATTCTAAGGAAGTAAAATCAATGATCAAAAATCGGTAGCATTTTTATACACCAACTATGTTGAAGCTAAGAACCAAATTAATAATACAATCCAATTTCCAATAACTATAGATAGATTGATTGATTGATTGATTAGACATAGATATAGATGTAGATATGGACACACACATACACACACTCACACACACACACACCTGGGAATACATCTATTCAAGGAATTGAAAGATCTCTACAATAAGAATGGCAAAACACTGCTGAAAGAAATCAAAGTAGAGAAAAACAAATGGAAAAATATTTCATGCTCATGGACTGAAAAAAATCAGTATTGCTAAAATGGTCATACTGCCCACAGCAATCTACAGGTTCAACAGATTCCCTATTAAACTACCAGCAACATCCTTTTTCACAAAATTACGGAAAAAAATTCTTACATTCATATGGAAGAACACAAGAGCCTGAATAGTCAAAGTAATTCTAAGCAAAAAAAAAAAAAAAAAAAAAAAAGCTGAAGGCATTGCATTACTAAACTTTAAACTTTACTACAAGTCTACAGTAAACAAAACAACATGGTACTAGTACAAAACCAGACTCAGTTGAGAGCCCAGGAATAAAACTGCTCCCCTACAATCAACTGATCTTTGACAAAGTTGAAAAAAATAAACATTGGAGAAAAGACACCTTATTTAATAAATGCTGCTGGGAAAACTGGCAACCAAATACAAAATTAACTCAAGATAAGTGAAAGGCTTAATTATAATACCTCAAATTATATAAATCCTAGAAGAAAACCTAGGAAACATTCTTCTGAACTTCTGCCTAGGCAATGAGCCTATGATCAAATCCTCAAAAGCAAATATAGCATAAACAAAAATTGAGAAGTAGGACTTGATTAAATTAAAGGGATTCTGGGCAGCAAAAAATGAAACTATTAACAAAGTAAATATATAACCCACAAAATAAGCAAAAATATTTGCAAGCCTTGCACTCAATAAAGGGCTAATATCCAGAGTCTATAATGAACTTTAACAAATCAACAAGAAAAAGACAAGTAACTCCATTAAAAAGTGGGCAAAGCTGGGCTCGGTGACTCAGCCTGTAATCTTGCGCCTTTGGGAGATTGAGGTGAGTGGATTGCCTGAGCCCGTGGGTTCGAGACCCACCTGGGCAGCAAGACCTCATCTCTACAATAAATCAAAAAATCAGCCGGGCGCGGTAGCGCACGCCTGTAGTTCCGGCTACTTGGAAGGCTGAGGCAGAAGGATCGCCGGAGCCCAGCAGGTCGAGGCTGCAGTGACCAGGAGCGGCCACTGCACTCCAGTCTGGGCTACAGAGTGAGACTCCAACTAAAAAAAAAAAAAAAAAAAAAAGTGGGTAAAAGACATGAACAGACAGTTCTCAAAAGAAGTCATACAAATGGCCAAGAAACATATGAAAAAATGCTCAACATCACTAATAATCACAGAAATGCAAATCAAAACCACAGTGACATACCATCACAGTGGCTATTGCTAATAAGTAAGAATGAATATTATTAATAAGTCAAAAACAACAACAAATGTTGATGAGGTTGCAGAGAAAAGGAAATTTTCATACATTGCTGGTGGGAATATAAATTAGTTCAGTCCCTGTAGAGAGCAGTTTGGAGATTTCTCAAAGTATAAATGGATTTGCCATTTGGTGTAGCAATTCCACCACTGTATATAAGGAGTATAAATCACTCTACCAAAAAGACACCTGCACTGGTACGTTTATTGCAGCACTATTTGCAGTAGCAAAAAATGGAACCAACCCTGCATACCCATCAACCATGGACTAGATAAAGTGTGGTACACACACACCGTGAAATATTATACAGCCATAAAAAAACAAAATTATCTTCTTTGTAGCAACATGGATGCAGCTGGAGGTCATTATTCTAAGCAAATTAATGCAGAAACAAAAAATCAAACACTGCATGTTCTCACTTAAAAGTGAATGCTAAACACTGGATACACAAGGACATAAAGATGGGAAAAACAGACACTGGGGCTCCTAGATGGAGAAGGGAAGGAGTGATGCAAGGGTGGAAAAACTGCCCAATGGGTACCATGCTCACTGTTTTGATGATGGTTTCAACAAAAACCCAAACCTCCCCATCATGCAATATACCCATGTAACAAATTTGCACATGTACCCCCAAATCTAAAAGTTTAAAAAGTATATTGAATCTTCCATTAATGAACATGGAATATATCTTCATTTATTTAGATGTCCTTTTATTTATTTCATCAATGTTTTGTAGCATATACAGATTTTTAATGTATCCAAGTTGAGCTTTGTATATGATGTTAATAAGGGATTTGATTTTTTTCATGCATTAAACACCTTGTATTCAACAGTCTATATTCCTGCTGCTGATTTATGTGTTTGCCTTTACTAAATATTTAATTTTCACACATAGGTACATTTATTTATGAGCGTTCTTGCTTGCCTTAACTTCTGGAGGCCACCCAAAATTCTTTGATCCTTTGGGTTCCCCAATATGCTACTTGCCTCCTTAAAAGTAGCAAAGGCACAAGAGATACTATGAGACTTAAAAAGCAGTGTCATGCAGAGCAAAGAGTTCAATTGCAGTGAAGATTAAAAACTATTCATTTAATTTTGTAACTAGCAGGTAATTGGACAACTTGGCAACAAATCCAGTGTAGTGGTGAAAGTATGAGCCAAATTTCATTGGATTATGAAGGGATTTGTAACTGATCAAACAAAAACCTATTGTGTACACTAATATTTCCAGAAACTAGACTGTACAATAAAACGATATAAAAAGGCAGTTCTTAAAAGGAAGATGTAGAAGAAGGGAAGGCTTACTGTTGCCTTTTTGACTTTTCAAATAGGAAAAATACTGAATAAAATTAATATTTCCTCAATGCTTTAATAAAAAAAATTACAACTTATGGGAATGTCTCACTTTTTTTTGTTTTTTCTTGAGTTGGAGTCTCACTCTGTTGCCCTGGGTGGAGTGCAGTGGCACACTCATGGTCACCGCAGCGTCGACCTGCTGGCCTCCCACAATCCTTCTGCCTCAGTCTTCCAAGTAGCTGGAGCTACAGGCACACACTACCACGTCTGGCTAACTTTTGATTTATTGTAGAGATGAGGTTTCCCCAAGTTGTCCGAGCTGGTCTTGAACCTGCGGGTTCAGGCAATCCACTCACCTCAGCCTCCCAAAGTGCTGGTATTACAGCCTGAGCCAATGAGCCTGACCCTAACTTAATACTCTACCCTGAAGATAGTTGTCCACTCTCTTAAAGAGACCACCTAATTCAATATTGCCTAATATAGTGCCTATAATGCCCAATTCACTATTATTACAATGAAAAAAATTTCTATATTTAACTTAAATTTGAAAGCAATTATATCCCAGTGTATAGAAAATTATGAAGTCATTCTGGAAGATCAAATTATTTTTTATATTTGCTTCTATTTAACTGATGGCTTAAATTTTACTAAACATCTAATATGCTTTAGTTTATGTCTCTAAGAATGTGCTAATATTATACTAAATGCTGTGATAATATGATTTTGTTTTTTTATGTTTTCTTCATTTCATTTATTTTTTATAACTACTTCAAAAATGCTGCACTATTGTGCAGTGCAACATACTTTTATCCTTATTTAGCATTTGAGGAAAACAAAAGCCTAACTCAGGGCATTTGAACTATGTTAAACATGAAATGTAATTTATTGATTTACATGCTGGAAAGTGCAAGGCATTCATCTTCTAGTTACAATTGTGCATCAAATGGCAACCTCAGGGCACTGAGCCAGCAGTCTTCTTTTTCATGCCTTATCTGTTCTGTTTACTTTCTTCTAAGGTAGGCACTTTCCACAAAGACCCAAACATAACTTCCAGTCACGCCATACATATATCTTTTTTACAATAATTATAGCTAATTCTGGGCTAAAAGTCACTGAGATTAACTGACCATCCTGGGTAACAATCCCACCAGTTGTGTAAAGGAAGTGCAGTCAGCTCTAGCCTGAACCTATAGATTCAAGGGAGGAGGAGCTCTACAAAGCAAAGTCAGGACGTTGCACACACACAAAAAAGGAAAGGAGGCTAAGCAAAAATAAAAAAGAGATGTTGAATATAGTGATGCTCTTAGAAGCTAAGTAAATTTCCCAGAGCATATAGCTTGTTTGTTGTAGCAGATGATCACAGACCTAGATCCTACAGTTCTATCAAGTGCTTATTCCACTACACCATCATTTCAGCTGATTCAGGAGGAAGTCTAGGTTTATTTTGTGGAATATATTGGGATAGATATTCAAAATGTACATAGTGGCTTCATACATGTTACTTCACTTGAGAAAGCAGTAGATATGTATGATATCTACATTCCCCATACTGATTCCTTTAGCTGTCCTGGCAAACTGACTGTATGAAACCAAGTAGCACTTAAAATCAGAGATACTTTCTCTCAACTTTTCTTGTAGAAATAACATGTGGTTAAGTCATTATATTATATTCCTATTGTGATACAGTCCAAATGTAAAGTAAAAATAGGTAGAGAGACTGGATCAACCAAAATAAATAAATAAATAAATAAAGCAGAATATGTGCTTTCAGCAGAACATATACATATACAGTGGTGTTGTTGATAAATGTTGAAGCACAATTTCCTGCAGTATGAATAGTGCAGTATGAGGCAACCAGAGGTTGATTATGTGTCCAAATAAGTTATAGCTTTATATTCACAGTCAAGAGCCCTGACATTGGATTACTCTATAGCATAATGAGAGAACTATTTTAATGTAGGAGGAGCATTTTATTACAAAGCAATTCAAAAATTGAAACCAACTTATTACACAGGGTAAACCTAACTACAAAAATGGAATGAAAGTAATGCAAAAGAATAAAATTTTATACTTTGTACATAATAATAATTAGTATTACATTAGATTGGATTCAGTAGTCAGAAATCTTTCTTTTTTCTTATCTGAATTTAATACCTTAAAGGATCATTCAACAATCATGTATTAAATGATGAATGGTGGAAACCCCATAAAATGTTTCTAATGGCTTTATTATTAAATGTATGATGTCTGAAAATTTTATTTTCTTTGGTTTTTTTGGTAATTTTTCTTAAAATATTTTGGAATTTTTAAAGTGTCAGTTCTATCTTTTTTGTAATCAACTATTTTATTTTATTATTTTTAACTTTTAAATATTTTTATTTTAAAATTGTGGAGTACAATTCAGGGTTAGATATACAAATATTCATTATGTAGGTATCCTTCTTGATGGGGCGTGCCTCCCCTTACCCAGGCAGATTCTACTACGGCCATCCCCACCTCCCCACCTCCCACCCCCCTCCACAGTTTC
>NW_007252517.1:695476-696416 GCF_000164805.1 Carlito syrichta | reverse complement strand
AATCCAGTCCTCTTTTGATGGGCAGCATGGTTGGTTCCATGTTCTTGCTATTGTGAACAATGCTGTGATAAACATACATGTGTAGGTATCTTTTTTACAGAATGATTTGAGTTCTTCCCAGTATATTCCCAGTAGGGGGATCATGGGGTCATATAGAAGGTCAATTTTTGGAACTTTTAGGAATTGCCACACTTTTTCACAGAGGCTATACTAGTTAACACTCCCACCAACAGTATAGAAGTGTTCCCTTTTAGCCAACAGCTCTCCAGCATCTGTTATTTTTTGAGTTATTGATGATGATCATTCTGATTGGAGTTAGATGGTATCTCAGTGTAGTTTTAATTTGCATTTTTTGATGACTAGTGAGACTGAACATTTTTTTATGTATCTGTTGGCTGCTCATACATCTTCTTTTGAGAACTATTCATATCTTTTGCCCATTTTGTAATGACGCTGTTTGTTTTTTCTTTTCAGCACATTCGAAATCCTTGTAGATCCAGATATTAGGTTTTTGTCAGACATAGAGTTGGCAAATATTTTTTCCCAGTCTATGGGTTCTCTCCCTGCTCTCTTGATGGTTTCTTTGGTTTTGCAGAAGCTTGTCAGTTTGATGAGGTTCCATTTGTCAATCTTATCTCTTATGGCCTGTGGGTTTCGGGTTTTGTTCAGGAATTGGATGCCAGTTCCAATTTCTATAAGTGTGTCTCCTACATTTTTTAAGGTTCTAATAGTATGAGGTTTTATGTTTAGGTCTCTGATCCATTTAGAGTTAATGCTTGTGTATGGGGATAGGTAGGGTCCTGTTTCAATCTTCTGCATGTGGTCAGCCAGTTTTCCCAGTACCATTTACTGAATAGGTTCTCCTCTCCCCAGTGGTTGGTGGTGGAGGCTTTGTCGAAGATGAGTTGGCTGAGAAATTGAAGGTTTTGCTTCTGGAATC
>NW_007252517.1:687105-695320 GCF_000164805.1 Carlito syrichta | reverse complement strand
TTTCCATATGAATTCCTGTATTGTTTCTAGGTCTGAGAAGAATGTTGCTGGTAATTTGATAGGTATTGTGTTAAATCTGTAGATTGCCTTAGGTAGATGGACATCTTAATAATGTTGATTCTTCTAATTCATGAGCATGGAATATTTTGCACTTGTTTATGTCATCTTTGATTTCTTTGAGCAGTGTTTTGTAGTTTTCATTGTAAAAGTCTTTCACATCTCTGGTTAGGAAGATGCCAAGGTATTTCATTTTTGTGTGTGTGTGTGTGGCTATTGTGAATGGAGTTGTGCTTTTTATTTGGACTTCTGTTTGTTTATTATTGGTGTGTAGAAATGTCATTGTCTTTTGCACATTTATTTTATACCCTGAGACTCTGTCAAAGTCCTCTATCAGTGCAAGGAGGTTTTTGACAGATTCTCTTGGGTTTTCGAGGTATAGAATCATGTCATCTACAAAGAGGGATAACTTGATTTCCTCTTTTCCTATATGGATACCCCTTATTGCCTTCTCATCTCTGATTGCTCTAGCTAAGATTTCCAAAACTATGTTGAACAGGAAGGGTGAGAGTGGGCATCCTTGTTTGGTTCCAGTTTTCAGGGGAAATTATTCCAATTTCTGTCTGTGTAGCAGTATTCTGGCTGTGGGTTTCTCATAGAAGGTTCTTACTGTTCTGAGGTATGTTCCATCCATGCCTAGATGATTGAGGGGTTTTTTTAATCAAGAAGGAGGACTGGATTTTATCAAAATATTTTTCTGCATCTAATGATATAATCATGTGATTTTTGTTTTTATGTCTGTTGATGTATTTAATTATGTTTATGGTCTCACGAATGCTGAACCAGCCTTGCATCCCAGGGATGAAGCCTCCATGATTGTGGTGGATAATTTTTGAAATGTGTTGTTGAATCCGGTTTGCTAGGATCTTGTTGAGAATTTTAGCATCTATGTTCATCAAGGATATTAGTCTGTAGTTCTCTTTCTTTGTTGGATCTTTACCTGGCGTGGCTATCAATGTGAGGTTAGCTTCATAAAATGACTTGGGGAGAGTTTCATCTTTCTCAATCACCTGGAATACTTTCAGTAGAATTGGTATCAGTTCCTCCTTGTATGTTTTGTATAATTCTGCTGCAAGACCATCTGGTCCAGGGTTTTTTTGGGGGGGGAGTAGGAGTTTTCTTATGACATAGTCAATTTCCTGGATTGTTATTGGTCTATTTAGGGTCTCATTTCTTTTTGTTTCAACCTGGGGAGGTTGTGTGATATCAGAAAGTCCTCCATTTCCTTTAGGTTTTCAAGTTTGTTTCCATACAATTGTACATAATAGTTGCTGATAATCTTTTGTATTTCTACACAGTCAGTTGTGACTTCATCTTTTGTGTTTCTGATTGAGTTTATTTGGACATTTTCTCTTTTTTTCTTGGTCAATCTAGCTAGGGGACCATAAATCTTATTTATCCTTTCAAAGAACCAGCTTTTTGTTTTATTGATTTTTTTTTTGTATTATCTTTTTGTCTTCTACTCCCAGATTTAGGCTTTTATTTTGGTGATTTGGATTCTTCTGCTGAAGTTAGGGTTTTGGTGGTCTTGCTTTTCCAGCTTTCTTAGGTGACTTTTAGGTTGTTACCTTACGACTTTCCATTTTTTCATGTGTGCTTATAGAGATATGAATTCCCCTCTTACTACTGTATCATGGTATCCCAGAGGTTTTGGTAAGATATTTCTTCATTTTCATTTGTTGCCAGGTATCTTTTAATCTCTGTTTTGATTTCCATGTTGACTCAGGAGTTGCTTAGCATCAAGCTGTTTAGTGTCCATGTCTTTGTGGGCTTTGGGAGAACTTTGTTGGAGTTGATATTTATTTTTATTCTACTGTGGTCTGAGAAGGTACATTGCAGAAATTCAATCTTATGAAATGTGTTTATGCTTGATTTATGGCCAAGGATGTGTTCAATTAACATTGTATGTTCCAAGTGGTGATGAGTAAAATGTATATTCTGTGATTGTTGGGTGGAATGTTCTGTAGGTATCAAATAAGTCCATTTGGCCAAGAGTCACATTGAGGGTCTGGATCTCCTTGCTGATTTTTTGTCTTGATTATCTGTCTAGGGTTGTGATCGGGGTATTAAAGTCCCCAACTATAATAGTGTCCAGTCAATATCTTTTTAAAATTTTCCTAGAAGCTGCCTTATGAAAGATGGTGCTCTGATGTTGGGTGCATATATGTTTAGGATGAATATTTATTGTTCATGAATTGAGCCTTTTATCATTATATAGTGACCTTCTGTATCTTTTAAAATTTTTGATAGCTTAAGGGGTATTTTATCTGATATTCAGATTGCAACTCCTGCTTTCTTTTGTGTTTCATTCACCTGAAATTTTACTTCCCACCCTCTTACTCTGAGTCTGTGAGTGTCCTTTCTGGTGAGATGAGTCTCTTGGAGACAATATATTGTTGCCTCATGATATTTTATCCATTTTGCCATTCTATGCCCTTTTCTTTGGTGCATTTACTCCATTCACATTCAGGCTAATTATTGTAATGTGAGAGTTAATCCTTGTCATGAGTTTCTTATAGAAGTGTTGTTGTTCCTGTTTGTTTGTTGTGTTTCTTTTGATTTTGGGGTTGATTCATGTGTGTTTTCAATCATTTTCCTGCACTCTTGTGAAGAATGTTGTTATTCTTTTTTCCCTTCTGTGTTTAATACTTTCTTAAATGTTTCTTATAAAAGTTGATCTAGAGGCAGCATAAGGTTTTAGTGATTGAATGTCTCGGAAAGATTTTAATTCTCCCTCACCAATAAAACTTAGCTTAACTGGGTAGGTTATGCTTGGTTGAAATTGTTTATCTTTGAGAACTTTGAATATTGGCCTCCAAGCTCTCCTAGCCTGAAGTTTTTCTGTAGATAAATCTGCTGCTATTCTAATTGGTCTTCCCCAGTAGGTAGTCTGACCTTTTTCTCTTGCTGTCTTTAGGATTTTTTCTTTTATACCAACTTTGTTTAGGCAAATTACTATGTATCTGGGAGTTGGTCTTCTCATTTGTTGTCTTGTAGGGATTCTCTGAATCTCTTGTGTTTGAATGGTCACATCACTGATGAGCTGAGGGAAGTTTTCTTGGATAATTTCATGGAATGTTTGTCCCACGGTGGTCTCTGTCTCTCTTTCTGCCTCAGGAAGTCCAATTATTTTTAGGTTCAGCCTCTTGAAATAATTGCTCATCTTTTGAATGTTTTGTTTTGTCTTTTTGAGCTTCTTTTCTATGTGTTTGACAGTGTATTAGTTCTATATTTTGGTCCTCAAGCTCTGAGATTCTTTCTTCTGCTTGGCTAATTCTGCTTTCCATGCTTATTAGTTTGTTATTTATTTCATTCTCAGTATTCTTTACTGCTGTGATCTCAGTTATCAATGTATTCATATTTTCCTCTTGTCTCTCCTCAATTCTATTTATTCTCTCTATTAATGTCTGGATATCTGGGTTTGTAATTTGAGACCAGTCATTCTGGGGGCTTTTCATTGTTTGCATTCCGATGTCTGTTTTCTCAGTGTTTGATCTCCTAGGGGTCTGTGTGAGACCCATATTCTTCTTTTGGTTTTTCTTCATTTGTGTAGATTCTCTCCTCTTTTTTTTTCCCTCTTCTTTAATTCTGTTGTTCAGGGATGGCGGGATTGCTTTTACATCTGTTTGCTCAATCTCCTATTCTTCCTTTTGTGAATCCTCTGACTTTGTTCAATTTCTGAAGCTGGACTGTGGTTTGGGGGCTGTAATTTTTGCAGTTTTGAGATTTAATTGAGAGGGGAACTGTGATTCAAAATGTATCTGCAGATCCCAGCATCCATCAACAGGTGTATGGGCACCCTGGAACCCACTTCCCACTGCCTTACAATCTTTTCATGCAGTGGGGGTATAAGTTTGCTCCCTGAAAGCAAAATGAGGTAAGAAAAAGGAAATGAAAGAAAAAGGAGGAGGGAAGCAAGAGGAAGGTGGAGAGAGAGAAGAAGAAGAGGGAAAACAGACCGATGCACCAACTAACAAATGAAAAGAGGCACAAAGATAAAAAAGAGTAAAAAAAACTGTAACGTATAGATAATAATACAAACACACCAATCAACAAAAACCTCCCTATTGATGTACTCTTCCCATACACAAACAGGGAGTCTAAAAAACAATCAGTAAAGTAACAGAAACAAAGCAAGTACAAAAATATTATCAAAAAAACAGAAAGAGAGAAAAAAACTAAAACAAAAATAAGCAAAACAAACAGACAAAAACTTTAAAAAGTAAAAACAAGGAACCAATTTGCTCTGAGGTCATTCCTATAAGTCCAAAGTCCTCTCAGTTCTGATTTCTAGCTCTCAGTGCAGGCTGATAAGGTTGCTCACAGCTTGGGTCAGATGCCCCAGGCCTACTGTGGAAGGAGGGTGGCTCAGATCTGAACTCACCCAGATTGCTGCCTGTCAAGTCTGCCACTCAGATCTGACCTGTCTGTGTCTGATCCAGCATGGGGGCAGAGCTTCTGTCTCTCCCAATTTGATGAGATTACCTTAGGTCCCAAGTTGGAGGCTGGGCGAAGTTGGGCAGAGCTGGGTGGGGCAATTCAGGTCTCTGCCTGGTCCTGGGACTGAGAAAATGGCTGTGGTTGCCATTTCTTCACTGGGCATGGGGCTCTTCTCTGGCTCTCCCCGAACTTCTCTCCCCACTGATCTGATCGAGGGCTCCAGCTGATTTGCTGTAACAGGTGATGGTGTGGACCAGGTGCCAGGCAATGAGAAACAGCTGGATTTGGCAGGCTCTTATCAGGAGAGTTCCATGAACAGCAGATGATCTTGCTTGCCCATGGCTCCAATCTCGGTGATGGGGCTTATAGTCACCTTCAGAGGAGGGCTCTGGGTGCATGAACCTGAGTCTCCCCTCAGAGAAACTTTCCCTCTCCCACCACCACATGCCTACTCGCACAGAGAGTCTTTATGGACACTTGCTTTTGCGAAGACTCTCATGTCTGACCTATCCAGTCGCCATCTTGTCTGAAAAGCTGTCAGTTCTTTTTTAAGAAAAACTAATGTTTACTAATTTCTTTCCTATAAGAATGGCATGAGCCTTACCTACCACCATATACAAAAACCAACTCTAGATGGATAAAGACCTAAACATAAAACCTCAAACTATAAGTGTCCTAGAAGAAAACACAGGAAACATTCTTATGCACACTGGAGTAAGCAAACAATTACTGATCAAATCCCCAAAAGTGAATGCCACAAAAGATAAGATAGACTGCTACCTCATCAAACTGAAAACCTTCTGGAAAGCAAAGGAAACCTTCAAGAGAGTGGGAAAACAGCACACAATATGGAAAGAAATATTTGCCAACTGTAAATCTGACAAAGGCCTAACATCCAGGATCTTCAAGGAACTCAAATGTGCCAAAAAGAAAAAAAACAATCAGCCTAATTAAAAAGTGGGCAAAGGCTATGAACAGACACTTCTCAAAAGAAGACATATGAGCAACCAACAGATACATGAAAAAATGCTCAACCTCACTAATCATCAAAGAAATGTAAATTAAAGCCTCATTGAGATACCACCTAACTCCAGTTGGGATGTTCATCATCAATAACTCAAAACACAACAGATGATGGAGAGGATGCAGGAAAAAGAAAGGCTTCTATACTGTTGGTAGGAGTGTAAACTAACACACCCTCTGTGGAAAACAGTGTGGTTATTTCTGAAAGATCTAAAAGTTGATTTTCCATATGACCCAGGAGTCCCCCTCCGAAAATATACTCAGAGGAACTCAAATCACTCTATTAAAAAGACACATGCACATGTATGTTTATTTCAACATTATTCACAATAGCAAAAACATGGAAGCAACCACTCTGCCTATAAAAAGTGGACTGGATAAAGAAAATGTACATATACACAATGGAATATTATGCAGTAAGAAAAACAAAATTATAGACTTTGCAGTAACTTGGATGAATTTTTAGTACATAATACTCAGTGATTTATCAAAGAAACAAAGATCTGAGTACTACATGTACTCACTATTAAGCAGACCCTGAATGTATATCAGAATACTACAAGAAAGGGGTAGTGGGACACTTCCAGGGGAGGAGGGTGCATAACATCATAAGGGTACCCAAGCTTTACCTATATGATGACCACTTGTGTACCAAACCCTGAATTGTATCCCATCGAGAGTGGTGGCTCACACCTATAATCCTAGCACTTTGGGAGGCTGAGGTGGGAGGATTGCCTGAGCCCATGGGTTTGAGAACAGCCTGGGAAACCTGACAAGACCTCATCTCTACAATAAATCAAAAAAATTGCCAGATACGGTGATGTGTGTCTGTAGTTCTAGCTACTTGGAAGGCTGAGGTGGAAGGATCACCTGAGCCCAGCAGGTTGAGGCTGTGGTGGCCATAAGCATGCCACTGCACTCCAGCCTGGCGACAGAGTGAGACTTCAACTCAAAAAACCAAAATGGACTTCACAGCAACTTGGATGGATTTAGAGCCTATCATACTCAGTGATCTATCACAGAAACAAAAATCTGAGTACCACATGTTCTCACTTATAAAAGGACCCTGAACATTTATCATCACACTATACAAAAGGGCTTGGCAGTAGTGGGACACTTCCAGGGGAGGGAAGAAGAAGGAACAGAACATCAATAAGGATACCTGATCTCAAACCAGGTAAAGTGCGGACCAACAGAAGGCCCAAACTTTACCTGTATGATGACCACATGTACACCTAATTCTGAATTATACCCCACATCTTTAAAATAAAAATAAAGAATGACTTTCATTAATTGCATCATTTGCAATCACTGAATTTTTATTTTCATTTAAAAATATGTGTTGGGGACAAACACATGAACCTGACAAATACTGCCCTTACAAATACCCAATTATATCATAAACTTAAGTTATGCACACAAATTACACAAATACCTTTGATATAATGCAGAGGTGCAGGAATACAGCTTGGGTTTCGAGAACGGAATTATGTCCAGTTGGTAGCAGTGGAGAAAATGTTTGGAGAAAGTGGCATTTGAGCTAGATTGGCACATGTATATGAAGTAAAAAAAAAAATACATAAAGAAAATAAGAAAAAAATCCTAATCTTACTCTTTCTGCTCTCTCTCTCTCTCTCTCTCTCTCTCTCTCTCTCTCTCTCTCTCCCCCCTCTCCCTCTCTCTCTGTCTCTGGTCTGCCTTCTAAGGACATCAGACTATAGACTAGTCTCTAGATATGCCATTTTTTTTTGGTGGTGGAGGAGGTCTGCTCACATTAATGCCTAGAATGCCCTCATCCTCTCGAAGATAATATTATCTTCCAAGATCAATCTCTAATGTTGCCTTGCCTGGAGCGACTTTGAAGGTCTATAACAGTACAGTGAATTGATCAGAACTGTGATTTAAGAAGTTTAGCATCATGAAGGGTAGAAAATGACTTGAGCCAGGGAGATGATGATAGGAAAATGCAATTGTGTTAATGTAAGGAAGTAAGCACTTAATATATTAAACAATGATCATGCTTAAGAATAGGTAAAAAGTTACAAAAACTGTTTGCTAAATGATCATACTATATTCTAAGCTTCAATATCTTGAGGAAGGTGATTCCTTCAAGATAAACTGAAAACAATGGAGAAAGGAAAATGTTTGAGATGAGAAATAATAAATGGAATCATAAACATACAGAATCAGAAGTATTGGAGACATCCAAATGCAGATGTCCCATAGACACATGAAAAAGAGGGTGTGAGATTTACTAGTACAAAATTATCTAGAGCTTGGCCCCATAAGAAAGATCACTGAAACCATGGAATTCAATTGGTAAGCTAAGGGAGATATATATAAGTGAAAAAAGGGTACTGCAGTTGTTCCTTGTGTTGCTTAAAATATATTGTGCATTAATATTGGTCTCAGCTGTCATGAGAAGTAATGAAAAGTAAATATCTGAAGATGTTTTAAAATTAGATGGACTCCTATCTGAGGAGTCACCAAAAACTCACCAAGACTATCTGATTCTGAGGTTTTGACCATTTAATGACTAAAGAATTACACATATAATCTGAAGTTAAAGGTTAATAGGCAAATTTCCCAAGGAATAAAAAGAAACTCAGGAGACACACATTTCTTTTTATTTTATTTTATTTTATTGAGTTGGAGTCTCACTCTGTCACCCAGACTGGAGTGCAGTGGCCGCTCC
>NW_007252517.1:671013-687081 GCF_000164805.1 Carlito syrichta | reverse complement strand
AGATGAGGTCTTGCTGCCCAGGCGGGTCTCGAACCCGCGGGCTCAGACAATCCACTCACCCCAGCCTCCCAAAGGCACGGGATTACAGGCTGAGCCACCGAGCCCGGCTGAGACACACATTTCAACCACCATCTGCGATATCTATTAGTGTCTTTTTCAGTGAATTCCAAGATCCATATTTATGGTGTTAAAAGTAATCTCCACTAGATGGTGATTTGAATGTCAATGGGAACGGACATTGTTTGGTTTGTCTATTTGTAGGATAATGGATCATCTACTTAGTAAAAGAAAACATATATTAAAAATCTATATATTGCCATAAAATGTTAAATGTGTTTTAAAATGACATAAGCTTCTACTTTATTGTTCAAATCTTGTTCAGAAACAAAATATTTAATTAGATTTCCTAACCACAATTTCTTCTGTCAATGATTTCTGCTATGATCAAGTAATTATATTTAAAGCTTATATTTGGAATTAACTCAAAAATTAGGACTGATGTGAAATTTCATTGTTGCTGGTGTCACCAATAGCCCATCTATTATTGTCACCTAAGGAGATTTGAAAGTATTGGTTTAATAGACTCTTTCCAGCAGTCATTTCAATCTCATTTCTATTAGACTGCATTTTTGTTGAACACAATGACACAAATTTTAGTAGGTTAGTTTCTATATAAGATGCTTATAGTTCACCTAACAAGAATATGCATTTTAATGTATGATTACTACATCTAACTTTAAATAATCAAAATTTTCTCATTTTTATTTTCATATAATTTCATAGTCTAAATGTTGAGTTATTTTCCCTCTTGAGCTGTATCCTGTTCAGCACAAGAAACAAAATGGCAGAATACTCCAATTCTACTCCTTAAGGTCCATAACATGACTTACTCAATTTAATGGCAAACACCAAATCAATTTTGGGGAACTAAGATCAAAATATCTAATTTTGAATTTGTTATAAGGTTAATTAAGCTCTAATTCTTCAAGAGTAAATGAAATATTTTGCATTAATTATTTTTGGAAAAGTTATTCAATGGTCTGATTTTGCAGAACTAAATAACATTTCTAAACAACTTTAAATAGCCCACATTATCATTTTGAGGAGCCTCAAAAACTGTCTCTATATGGTACAGTGCTAAATATGCACAAATGGGTGAAATAAATATGGCCCAAATACATGATGAATTTAAATTGAGTTCCCAAATGCCAAGACATTTATTAGGCAAGAGTTCTTGATAATATGGTTAAATATTCAAAACAAAACATTTACTTGTTCTTCTTTTTGCTCCTTTCAAGTAGGAGATGTGAATGAGAACTCATGTCTTCACAGTCCGAAGCAATCATCTCATGTCTCACCTATTTTACTAGGTTTTCCTGTGTGGAATATATTTATTCTTCCTACTCTAGCAATTTGGCCTTGTCAATTATAGTGCACTCTTCATTTTGCTTTTTAAGCATGTGGATCTGCATTTACTTAATAATTTCCTGATCATACCTGTTTTGATGCAGTTTGGTCTTTATCCAGGAGTGAAGAAAGATTACAAAGGAAAGTAGAATTTCACTGGTTTCTCTTCCTCCAGTGGAGGAAGTCAAAACCTGTATGTGTAATCTTCCCAAGAGTTACTAATGAGATCTCAGAAAACTGAGATATTACTGATAAAATGATATGATTCACTTAGATTTGACCTTGAAGTATTTGAGATTAATAGGAATGTAATCAGGATTTAGATAAATGTCTCTTTCTAATTCTTGATGAAAAGTAGGTTTAATCGAGATTTTTAACTATAAAGGTAGACTACCTCTGGAGATTCTGAAAGAAATGCCTTGGCACTCCCAAAGACATTTAAATAGATAGTAGCTAAGTGAATCATCTGTATATCTAATTTTACTTCCAATGTTGCTGTAGATATTTAGCAGCCATTATCGTCATCTCTTTTGACTCATATATGAAAGGGAAAAAAATAAAAAGAACTTTTCCTGACCTAATGACCTTAGATTGGAAGAAAAATAGGAATGCAGAAAGACAGGATGTGTGAATATGACTAAGAAAGACATTTCCAAAGTAGAATTTTCAAAAGTAGAATCTCTGAACTAGGAGAAGTAATAGAAGAAGCAGAGGAACAATAATTCCAGATAATCTTGACTAAAAACTAGATATATTTGTTGGGATGAAACTGGTGGTTAAAAAAGAACAACTGAATTTTAGGAGCTGGCAAGAAGTCTAGAGATATAACATGTAGCAGTCCAGGTTAAGCAACCACACGTACAGCAGGCTTCTGCCCAACAAAAAGGTCCAGGGACAAAAAAACAGGTATTGCCAGTATACAAAAATGTCTATAGACAGATAGGACACTGAACTGGGATTCCAGGGTTGTCCAGTTAGTCATCTGACTAGTCATCCCTGATGAGAACAGAGACAATTAAACAGAGCTCCAGACACAGAAGCATTGCAGTATAGTATGGGTCATAAATCCAAGAGTGCAGGCCACATCTTAGCTAATACAAAGCAGTTACTTTACCAAAGTAATTGAAGTTTAAGGTAAGGACTTGCTCATAAAAAAATAAAGAAAACTAAACCTGATGTACCTCATTAAGTATAACCAGTGGAAACCTGAACTACTTGATGGAAATATTCTGAAATAGGACTCCTTTACTTTCCACTGACATGAAATAGAATTAATTCTATATTCTAGGGTAGATTTGGGACTCTATGTAGAAGTTACATTGCTCCAGAAAGAAGGATGTCAAGGGTAGGATATAAACAGCATATTTCTTACCTTATTAATTAATAACTTATTCGATCAAGTATTTATATTTAGTGAGATTTTCCTATCAGCAAAGCTCGGAGCTAAACAGGGTTCAAAAGTGTTAATCTAATATCTGAAAGTCTAAGGTCTAATTGTGAGACAGATAAATAGATAAACTTGAAACTGGTGAGATTGTAGAGAAAAGGAGTGCTCATACACTGTTGGTGGGAATGTAAACTAGTTCAGTCCCTGTGGAAAGCAGTTTAGAGATTTCTCAAAGAACTACAAATATATTTACCATTTTAGCTAGCGGTCCCACTACTGGATGTATACCCAAAGGAGTGTCAATCATTCAACCAAAAAAACCCTGCACTCGTATGTTTATCATAACACTATTTACAATAGCAAAAACATGGAACCACCCGAGGTGTCAATCAATGGTGGACTTGAAAAAGAAAATGTGGCAGATATACACCATGAAATACTATGCAGGCGTAAAGAAGAATGAAATCATGTCCTGTGCAGCAACATAGATGTCGTTGGAGGCCATTATTCTAAGCAAACTCACACAAACAGAAAACTGCAAACCACATGTTCTCACAAGTGGGAGCTAAACACTGGGCGCACATAGACATAAAGTTAGCAATATCAGACACTGAGGACTCTTAAAGAGAAAGAGGGAAGCAAGGGGTAAAAACTGCCCATTGAGAACCATGCATACCACTTGCATGATGGACTTAATAGAAACCCAAGCTTCATCATCATGCAATACACCCATGAAACAAAACCATACATATATCTCTTGAATCTAAAAATAAAAATGTTTTATAAAAATAATAAATCAGCTTATGAAAAAAAAATGTGGGACTATAGGGATACCATAAACGAAGCTAGGAGAAGTTATCCAGGTGGCATTTGAAATAAATCTTAAAGAATAAATTATTTTTTAAAGCTGCAGAACTTGGAAGAAAATGTGTAAAGTAGTAACCCATAGAATAATTAATAATATTAATGGCTTCTACCACTCATCAACTAATAATAATAGCTATCTCTTAGCTTTATATATGTCATCTCATTTATTTAATCTTCACAACAGCTCTGTGACAAGTGCCAATATTTCTATTTCACAGATGCAGAATCTGTGGTTCAGAGAGGTTGTTATTCACCAAAGTTTCCAAAGCTACAAGTAAAAGAGCTAGATTTTTTGTTGCTTGTTTTTGTTTTTTCATTAAAAAAAAAAAACCTGTTCTTTCCATATACAATAGTTTAACTGATGTGACCTAGGAGGGGTGAGAAGTGATGTACGTCAAAAGCATAAATCTCATGGGTGATATTTTCATGAGAATTGGTGAAATTAAAGAGGCCAGAGTTAGAGTGAGAAGGCCTTTGCATGAATTGGAAAGAAGAAGGAAGGAATTAAGTGACAGAAGAAATCCCTTAAAGTTTACTGATATGGTAAATTGTTCAGCAGTAAGATATGAAACTTCTTGTTTCTGAGAATTGTAATATTTTTGCTCTAAAAGGAATTTAGGGAATTCATTTTTTCTACCTTTTCAAACTTACAAGTAAAAAGACTGAGAGCCAGGTCAAGAACATAAATTTGCTTGAAATTAAGACTTCTTTGTTTCTTCCCACACAGGAGCTCTACTGAGAAGGCATTTCTTCAATTTAGAGTTTAGTGTCAAGGGTCATGGCTGGAGTGGAGATAAGAGCTCAATAAGATGAGGTAAAGGGAAGACACTGAGTACAGCCGTTGAATATCAAAACATGGGATTGAGAAAGTAGGCAGCCAAGTACTTATTCCTCTGGTTTTCTGAATAAAAGACAACTAACTAACCCTTCTAATTTTGTGGATGGAAATCCCACAGGGTGTTTGGAGCCTGAAAAGAATAAAATAAAATTTTCAGATCATTAATAATGACAAACTTCATTATGGAGTTGGTTTGTATGTGACCAATAAAATAGCTCAGATACATTCATTACTTAAGTATGTTCCTAAAAGTATACGCTTTAATTTAGGATGACTGATAACTACACCTACTAATAAGTATATGAATAATTTATTTACCTATTAACCAAGGGTTTTGTCATCAAGGGAAACTGAGCTGACGCTACGTTGATCATAACAGTTAAAACAAAAGAAAGCAAGAAAGAGAGAAAAAGAAAACAACCCTCAGCTGTGTCCTAACTGTAGATTTTTCATTACTGTTGACAATGAAAATGAGAGTCACAAAGAACACAGCTGGAATTTTAACTCTTAAGTTGAGATCAAAGATTTGGCAGTTAGAAAAATCATTCTTTTGACTTGTAAACAAAACAAATCTTATATGGATGTCAGAATAAATAAAGTGTTTCTTTTTCAGACAGTTACTGTTTTGGCAAAACTGTACTCATCATACCTATTAAGAGATTTAAGGTAGAATATTTATTACTCTTATTGCTATTTTAACCTCAGACACATTATTTAAAATGAAATAAATATATACGTAGAAAATAAGGAAGATATATTACTAATTGTCCACTAGGCAGTCAATTGCCAGTTAGAGTAGCCACTTGTGTAAACTCTGTCAAACATGCTGACCCAAACACATCTCTAGCAATTTTCAACATCTGGCTTAAAAACTTCCCTGTAATTATTTTCATTTTGCATAAGCAAAACTCACTAAACCCTGCATCTGTGGTGGTGATATACAAAACATATAAATTTGGAGGGATTCATTAGATAATGCCAAAGAAAATGCACCAATGGCTCAATGTCATTTAACTCCTGCTCTTTTGGTGAATTAGGCAGCAGTGAAGGCCTTTTTCTCTTCAAAAGATTTTATACAAAGCTTTTTGTCATGTTTCTGCTATAAAGTGTTTAATTCATAGAAATTGACATATAGCAAAGTCACAAAGATGTATTTTTCCTCAATGTCCTTGCCATCCCTGATTTACAGTTTATAAAATAATATAGATGTCAAATGTGGGTAGAAGATGTTACCTATCTGTGGGTCTTATTTTGTACACCTTTCCTGGGTGAATGCTTAAAACATATTTAACGTATTGTTTTATCAAGCATTTTCTTCAAATTCTAATAGTACACAAACAGAAATTATCAAAAGACTGTGAATAATTTACAAGTCTAAGCTATAGATGCATGTATTTGTGAATTAAATATAGATATATCTTTTTCTAATATCAGGAAAACCTCTCCATTATATTATAACTTGTTCTACAAATTTTGTGTTCTAATTGTATATCAGAATGCCACAATAAAATACTACTTGGTTATACTTTGATTTATTAACCTCAGTTAAATAAACTCATCCATATGAAAATGTTCAGAAGTGTTTTGAATATATGTTTATTTTCTTAGCTCTCATCTTTAGTTGGTTATTTCTCTCAACCTGCTCCAGGGAAACTGAAATAGTCTAGGTTGGATGATGTATATTTATTAGCTTCAGAATCACATCTGTGTGCTCAGATTGGAGGAAAGGTCATAAACACAATGAATGTTGCTAGGAAACCATGCCTTTTAGTCAATTTAGTTGTGAAGATGAAAGGGATTTTTTGGGTACAAAGATGGGCTATTTGTATAATACAATGAATAATCATTTTATTTTGATCTTTGAATTTATCATTTAAAAAATAACACTTTTCATTAGTAGCTTTTCCTATTTATTACTTACTTGGATTTCGAATGTTTGAAATTCGAGACATGAATATAGCTTTCTATGAAAAGAAAGGTTTGTGGCAATTTTCATTTAAAGAAAATAATCTCATTGGTGAAATTTAGGAATATTTAATCCTTAGAGCAACACATATGAATCATAAAAAGATTAATAATCAAATAATAAAAGTCAAAGAACAAGTAGCTAAGTCCCTTGAAATAGCCATTAAAAGGATTTTGAAAGTTCAAGTGCTATAAACAGCCCTGACACTTTTTTGAATGTTTCAAAACTACAGAATTATGATTTTGGCAACTTTTCACAAAGATTAATCTAAAAAAAAAAAAAGATATTTTTTACTTGTCATCAATGATTAGAGGGTTGTTGGTTTTTTTTTTTTAACATAAGCCCTCTAATTCCAGAGAACTCTAGTAGCCTATTTACCTACCTAGTTAGAAGTTCATGTTGGCTGTGTTTTTATCTACTGGTTTTGAATCAAAATATAATTGTATCCAGGCAGTTTTTTATTGGATCTGTTTCACTGGAACATTTAAGTAGTATATGGGGTACAATTTATGTTAATGATGGCAAATTCATTGCTTTAATATTAACTATTGGTGAGTGACTCAAAAATTGGTCTTTACTGATTCTGTCTTTTCAATTGTCATAGCCAATTAGCCAGGAGATTAGTACATAGATAATAGACATCTTTTTTTTTTTAGTATGTCACTTACATACCTTCTTTAATAACTGTTTCATTTCATTTTATTCTGGTGGCTTTATTAATCACTTGGCATCATCTTCCCTCCACAGAGGCAGTATGTTACTTAGGCTGACCAATCAGAATAATCTTAGGTCACACTCTTTGTAAAAGAGAAGGAAAGCCAATGTGAATGGCACATAATCAGGGTGAGGTGATAAAAAATGTGACTGGGAAGTAGACAAAAACCAAGGTGCAGAGAGCCTTCGGGACCAGAGTAAAAAAAACTGGAATTTATCCAAGTGTGATGGAAAACTTAGGGCTAGGCAGAAGTGTGACATGATCTAATTTATGTTTTTTAAAAAATTACTCTGGCTGCTAAGTCAGAAGCGATTGAGGAGCTAAGCTGGCATTTAGGAAGCTATTGTAGTAGTGTTTGTGAAAAATGGTTTGCTGTCTCGGACTAGGGTAGTAGCAATGAAAATAGAAGTTGATGGAATCAAAATAACTTTTGCAGATGA
The DNA here is from genome assembly GCF_000164805.1 of Carlito syrichta. Lineage (NCBI taxonomy): Eukaryota > Metazoa > Chordata > Mammalia > Primates > Tarsiidae > Carlito > Carlito syrichta. The sequence continues at coordinate 679,461 of NW_007252517.1, read as the reverse complement.
AGTTAAGAAGTGTTGGTATATTGGATATAAAGTATGTGATTAAGAGAGAGATCAAGGATTATTTGAATAACAAAGGGTGGTACTGCTATTGACAATGGGGAAGACAGGAGGAAGAACTGGGTTGAAGGTACAATTAAGAGCTTTGCTTTAGGTTAATTAAATTTGAAATTATTTCCAAGTAAAGTTGCTAAGTGAGCAATTGGCTATGACAATTGAAAAGACAGAATCAGCAAAGATCGATTTTTGAGTCACTCACCAATAGTTAATATTAAAGCTATGGGCCTGAATGTGATCACTAGGGAGAAAGTGTCCATAGGAAAGAAAAGAGAAAAGTATTGCAGACTTCTTCAAACAATGTTCTTTTTTTGTTGTTTTTTTTTTTTTTGTGAGTTGGAGTCTCACTCTGTCACCCAGACTGGAGTGCAGTGGCCACTCCCGGCCAACGCAGCCTCGCCTGCTGGGCTCCGGCGATCCTTCCGCCTCAGCCTTCCGAGTAGCGGAATTACAGACATGCTACCACGTCCGGCTGATTTTTTTATTTATTGTAGAGATGAGGTCTCGCCTGCTCAGGCAGATCTCAAACCCGCGGGCTCAGGCAATCCACTCACCTCAGCCTCCCAAAGGTGCGGGATTACAGGCTGAGCCACCAAGCCCGGCAAACAATGTTCTTAATTTAAAATGCACTAGACAATTAAGGGTAATTTGGGTCATGGAATAAAATACCACTTTTTTATTCTTATTTACAATTTTTTTTATTATGCTATGTCCATAATACGAAAATTAAAATGTGGTAAGCAGCCATTTTTATGTACCATATTTTTTCAATCCAGTCTCCTTTTCATGGGCAGCATGGTTGTTTCCATGTTTTTGCTATTGTAAATAGTGCTGCAATAAGCCATTGCCTTACAAGACTCTGGTGTTGCCATGTGCTCTTGGGGCTATGACTGTCACCATGTTTCTTGGCGTTGGCACCCTCCCCTACCTTGGGGAGGTGAATCTCCTCTTTTTCTCTCTCTCTCTAATTTACTTTCTAAATGAACCATATTTTCTAATCTAAAAAAAAAAGTGGTAAGCGTTCAGAAAGATTGTGTCCATATTCAAGACCTCACTGCTATTAAATGATGAAGTTAGGCCTAAAACAGAGACCTTTCTAACTCTATCCCATCACTTGTTCTGTGACACATTTTGGAAACTCTTCTTGAAGATACAATGTCCTCAGGGTTATTACTGAGAGTGTTTGCCTCTACACTAGCATTCCCATTTTATGATGCTTGAGTTCCTGTGTCTAATTAGTTTTCTATCTTAGCGTTTGTTTTCCAATGTCACTTCTTGCTGAAAACTGCCTCAGAGTTTCTCTCTCTAGTGATCTACTGTTACTATGCTATGAGCTCTGAACATAGATAATCAAGATGTAGAATTATTATGAATATAATAAGTTAAAATAGTCTTTGAGAGACTCTGATTAATGATATGCCATGACTTTACTGCATTGTCTTAAAACATATATCAGGACCTTTCACTTATTATCTCATTATGCCTTTTTATTTGTATTATTAACTGAATAATTTTTCAAACAAATGACTTCTCATGGCAGTGCAATTTTTAGCACGTGTGCATTTTTTTTTCCTAGACCCAAGTTGCATTGATCCATGTTACTAAGTGTCAATCTCTCCCTCAATTTCTGGGATATCTGTTGTAAAAAGTCAAAGGGAAATTTTGATTATTTTCTCCAGGAAATGGAACTTATAAGAAAATAACCCCAAGATGCACATTTACAAAGAAAGCTGAATTTTGTTGTTGTTGTTTTAAATCTTTTTTTAAAAATTATTTTAAAGATGTGAGGTACAATTCAGGGTTAGGTATACAAATGGTCATTGTATAGATAAAGTTTGGACCTCACTTTGGTCCTCATGTTACCTGGTTTGAGATCAAGTACCCTTACTGATGAAGTATGCTCCCCCTCTCCCTCCCCTGGCAGTTTTTCACTACTGCCAATCCCTTTCATACAGTGTTGTAATCACTGTGCATGGTTCGCTTATGAGTGAGAACATGTGGTACTGAGTTCTTTGTTTCTATGATAGATCACTGATCATTAGACTCTCAATCCATCCAAGTTGCTGCAAAGTTCATAAGTTTGTCCTTCTTTATGCCTGTGTAATACTCCACTGTGTATATGTACCATATTTTTTTAATCCATTCTACTTTTGATGGGCAGCATGGTTGGTTCCATGTTTTTGCTATTGTAAATAGTGCTGCAATAAACATGCGTGCACAAGTATCTTTTTTGTAGAATGATTTGAATTCCTCTAGGTATTTTCCCAGAAGGGAGATTGCTAGATCATATGGGAGGTCAATTTTTAGATCTTTTAGGAATCACCACACTGTTTTCCACAAAGGTTGTACTAGTTTACACTCCCACCAGCAGTGCAGAAGTGTTCCCTTAAAGCTGAAATGTTTTAAAATCACTTACTATGTTTGTTAATAAGGTCTTTTTGGAAGCAAGGCTTTCTCTACTCATTCAAGTTGGGTGTTTGGGGGTAAGGGACTATTTTTCCTGGAGCTGATCTTCAGGTTTCTGTGCTTTTTCCTTTGACAGATGGAATTGCATTCCTCTCATCCCTCAATCAGTCTAGACCACCCCTATGTTTAAAAGTTACAGATATCTTCTCTCACCAAATAGAACACAAAGTTCTGAATTTGCCAGCTATTGTTACCACAAAGGAATTTCACTTTTATTTTCTTGGTAGTGTGGGATTATTAAAATAAATTTAGTAGAGAAGTAAAAGATTCTAATGTGATGTAATGTTGGAACGTAACTCATGGTTTTGAAGAGATAATAAAAAGGATGAGTAGAACAATTACAAAGCAAAGTTTCTAGTGAGAGTTGAAAGGGTATGAACTACTCAATAATGGCCAGGGTAGATATAAAAGGACATAGTTTAGAGATGTTTAGAAGGTAATGTAAGACAGTCATTCCTTAAGATGAAGAAAGAGAATATTAAAGTGATCCCTTAATTACTGACTTATGTGGTAGCAATATGAAGGTAGAGATGGAAGGATAATGGTTCTTACCTGGTGCTGGTTTAGAATGAAGTTGGTCTGAAATATTGAAGAGAGTTTTGGGGGCCAGAAAAATAAATCTAGGAAATTTTAGAATATAAGTGGTCATTGAAACTGTGTCATCCCAGTACTTTGGGAGGCCGAGGTGAGAGGATTGCCTGAGCTCACAGGTGGGAGACCAGCCTGGACAACTTGGCAAGACCTCATCTCTACAATAAATTTAAAAAATTAGCCAGGCGTGGTGGTGCATGCTTGAAGTTCCAGTTACTTGGAAGGCTGAGGTAGACGGATCGCCTGAGCCCAGCAGGTTAGGCTACGGTGGTCGTTAGCATGCCACTGCACTCCAGCTTGGGCGAAAAAGTGAGATGCCAACTCAAAAAAGAAAAATAAATGCACAAATAAATACATAAATAAATAAAATAAATTCATATCAACTCGTGATATTACCCAGAAAGAGTATTTCAAATAAGCAAGTGTTCATTCATGTTCATATTTTTTAATAGGACTATTTGTCTTTTGTTTTTGTTTTTGTTTTCCTTTTGGATCATTTGAATTCCTTGTAGATCCTGGATGTTAGGCCTTTGTCATATAAACAGTTAGGAAATATTTTTTCCTGTTCTGTGGGTCATCTTCCCACTCTCTTGATAGTTTCTTTTGCTGTGCAAAAGCTTTTCAGTTTGCTGAGGTCCTACTCGTCTATATTATCCTTAATGGCATACACTTTGGGAGATTTTATCAAAAGTTGTCTATCTACTCCTATATCTTAAGGGTGTCTCCTGTGTTTTCTTCTAAGACTCTTATAGTTTGAGGTTTTATGTTTAGGTCTTTGATCTATTTAGAGTTGATTTTTGTATATGGTGATAGGTAAGGGTCCTGATTCATTCTTCTGCATGTGATCAGTCAATTTTTCCATTTTCTAAATAAGGTCTCCTCTCCCCAGTGGTTGTTACTGATGACTTTGTCAAAGATGAGTTTGTTTAGAGATCGAGTTTTGCTTCTGGAATCTCTGTCCTGTTCCATTTATCTATTATATATGCCTGTTCTTTACCAATACCAAAGTGTTTTGATTATTGTAGTCTTTTTTTTTTTTAAGTCAGAGTTTCACTCTGTCTGTCACCCAGGCTGGAGTGCAGCGGCACACTTGTAGCCATCACAGCCTCAACCTGCTGGGCTCAGGCAATCCTTCCACTTCAGCCTTCCAAGTAGCTGGAACACAGGCACACACCACCACTCCCAGCTAATTTTGATTTATCATAGAGACGAGGCCTCACCAAGTTGCCCAGGCTGGTCTCAAACCTCTGGACTCAGGTAATCCTCTCAAAGTGCTGGGATTACAGGCTTGAGTCACCACACCTAGCCAATTATTGTAGTTTTATAGTAAAGTTTAAAGTCTGGAAGTGTGATACCTCCCTCTTTGCTCCTTTTGCTGTGGATTGTTTTGGCTATTTGTGCTCTGTTTTTGTTTCTATATGAATTTCTGTATTGTCATTTCCAGGTCTGAGAAGAATGATGTTGGTAATTTGATGGGTATTACATTTAATCTGTAGATTTCCTTGGGCAGGATGGATATCTTGATAATATTGATTCTTCCAATCCATGTGCATGGAGTGTTTTTCCATTTGCTTGCAAATTGGATGGAATAGGAAACAATCATTCTTAGCAATGTATCGCAGAAACAAAGAACTGTTTACCACATATTCTCACTCATAAGTGTGACCTGAACATTAATCACAAAAGCACAAGGGAAGGATCAGCAGTTGTGGGACACTGCCAGGCGAGGGAGAAGGGGAGAGACACATAACAACATAAAGGGTACCTGATCCTAAATCAGGGGAATTGAGGACCAATTGGAGGCCCAAACTTCACCCGCACATACGTTGTTTATGTACCTAATCCTGACTTGCACCCCACATCTTTATAATAAAATAAAGTTTTTTAAAAAAGAAGAAAAAGAAGATGGAACACTACAGAAAGATGGTTTTTAGGAGGTAACTACAGAAAAAAAAATCTCAAGTGATAGATAAAGAAAAAATATTTCACAAGTGATAGATACACAAGGAGAGAACAAGGAAAGCCTGGCATCATACATGCTAAAGGGAGACAGAATAAGGATAAGGAGAAAGTGATCACCAGTGCTAAAAAACTTAAAGAAGTAAGACAGATGAGGACTGATATTATCCATTGAATTTGGCAGCCAGGTGAATCTGCTTACGAAAATTACTAACTGTGGGTTAGTGAAGAAAGAAAAACAATTAAGCAAGTAATGAAGTGAATGTTATTTAGGAGTTGAAGAAAGAGTAGACTGTTTGAAAACCTGTGCAGCAAAGAAAAGGAGAGAAACAAGACTATGGTTACTGTGGGATATAGAATTATAGTTTAGTCAATCTTTCCTTTTTTTTTTTTTTTTAACTTCCTGATAGAAGATGCTTACCTTTGTTTGTGTGCCATAAGATGAAGGCAGTGGTGAGAAGAAATCTATAATGAAGAAAACTGATGGAGTGGAGTAGGAGGCATGGGATCAAATATGCAGGTAGAGGAATTGCCTTGTCCAGAGAAAAGAATATTTTATCCACAGAGAAGGAGGGAAGTAAGGAAGTAAGGATGGGTACAACAAGCATAACAAGAAATGAGAGTATTACCTCTGATGGCATACATTTTATCAATGGAGGAGGTGGGATGTGAGGTCAAAACGACCAAGCAACAGTTTTATGTATTCCACTGTTCCCTATGGTAATTATGTTTAGTAACCCCTACATTATAAATGCAATTTTTAAGTTATGAAAGTTGAAATAATCAAATTTGCTTTTCTGCAATACATGAGACTACAGCAAATTTAGGGTATTATGTATCAAGTCTTATTTTCTGTTTCCACAGAGCATTGCCAGTATTGATTACATCTACAGTTAAGTTCTAGTCTGGTGAAGTTATCTTATTGCTAGATCTTTGCATTAGTAATAAACCGATAGAGATTACCATCTTTCACTGTATGTGATTTTAAGTAAAGATTAGCCAAAAAGTCATATAATTCAAGAAATAAGTTTACTCTATTTTTATCTTAACCATTATCCAAATAAAATAACTAAAGGAAGTAGTCATAAAAATAATTTTTCTTTCAAATTTTAGTCATTAAGGTTTTGATTGAAGTATATATTTCAATTGGAATTTTTTGATACAGGTTGTAGTTCAATTCATTTAGGCATTGTCCATTCACTATCCTAAAGCTCCTCATAAATTAGAAAACCAAAAACTATCCACTCTCATCTCATCTCTGTTATAAATAAAACAAAAAATCTTTTTGAACAACTCAAAGTAGTCTTGAAGTTATTGTTGTTATGCATTGCTATAGGCAATAAATCAGATATTTTTCTAAATAAATATGAGTTGAGAGATCATCTAGTACTGTAGTTAAAAGTAGAGACTATAATGTCAAACAGATTTGGAGTCAAGTAATCATCCTGCCATGACTTCAGGTTTCTCCTTTATAAAATCGGGTTGATAGGAGTGCTTACCTCAGTGCTACTGTGAAAAGAAAAGAAGATCATTCACTTAAAATGTTGATGATAATAACTGACACAGTAGGAACTCAAGTAAATAACAATATAATTTACTAACTTCAATAATAGAGTAATATATACATCTCCATAATTTTAGAATATATAAATAAATATAACTCTAATAGAGACACCAGAGATTAGTATCAGCCCATAGTGAAAATGAAATAATAACTTTAAAAAGGCAAGATTTTTTAAAACCAGCATTTTTTTAATATGTACTTTTTTGCCACATAATAATTTGAGGGCATTACCGTCCTTTCTATTCTCAGAAACACATATGAGGTGGCTACCTTCATTTCACAGACTAGAAAAGTGACACTTAGAAAAGTATCCAATTGTGAAGTGAGGAAGTCATAGTTTGAATTTTGGTTATCTAGCCCTAGGATCTGCTCTGTCTGTCTCACATGCCTAAGGTCTGCATGTTCATTGACGATATTTTCCTCGTAAACAACCCAGCCAGTGGAATGTAGCACCACTGAGTGTGACTGTACTCCTCTGCTGCTAAGTTGCTGATGGCTAGACTAAGTGAATAGTGTCTCTGTCAGTTTCCTCCTCAGTCAAATAAGTGTTTTCCAGACCTATACTGACTGCTTTGCTTGGATATTGTGTGAAATAACTAATCAATGATCATAAAGTGCTTTGAAAACATGGAGTGCCAGATACAACTTCAATATTATTATGTGAGTTTACAGTGGGATAGCACAGCCATAAAGGTCAAAGCTATTTTGAACTGCATACAAAAAGGCTTGCTGATGTAGAAGAGAGTAGAAAGTGTTGTCTCTATAACAAAGGGGCTGGGAATTGAGAATATTTTAAAATATATATATTTTTTGGCCAGGCTCAGTGACTCAGCCTGTAATCCCAGCACTTTGGGAGGCCGAAGTCAGTGGATTGCCTGAGCTTGCAGGTTCGAGACCAGCCCAAGCAACTTGGCAGGACCTTGTCTCTACAATAAATCAAAAATTAGCCAGGCGTGGTAGTGCATGCTTGTAGTTCTGGCTACTTGGAAGGCTGAGGCAGAAGGATTGCTGGAGCCCAGGAGATCAACACAGGGGTGGCCGTGAGTGTGTCACTGTACTCCAGCCTGGGTGAATATATATATATATATTTGTGGATGGCTAAGTCCCCCCAAAAGGAATCAATTAGAAGACAAAATAAATATGAGAAGACTTGACATCATTGCATCAAGTATTAAGTATAAAGTGATTGAGTTAGGATAAGAAACTAAAGACTCTGATCTTGTTAAGTGAAAACACAGACTAAAACTAACAAACTGCAAACATTTGAAATGTGTAAATAAAAAGAGTGAGAAGAATTTAGCCTGAAAGTTAAAGGAATAACTAGAAATTTTTAACAAAGAAAAGAGAGATATGGAGAGAGAAAAAGGAAAGGAGAAAAAAAGGAATGTTAGTTGAACTAGGCCATGAAAAATAAATATTTCTTAAATTAATGCCAATTTGTTTTGCTTCATTTTAAAGATGATGAGTCACTGACCAGTCAGCTCAGCTGCAGTATCACCAATGATACTGCATGTCAAAGGCCAGAGTGGATTACCATGCTGCAATCTAAGCCATTCAAAGATAGCCTTAATCTGATGCAAAATGATCCTTATAGCCATACTAATTCTTGAGATATAAGTAAAGTCTTATAGTTAAAATAATGAAAGAAAGTCTGGAAAAGTTTTTGAAATTTTATGTAACAGAGGACCTTTACTCCAGCAAGGCCAAGTATATTGTTAGATAACTTTTCCATCTAATTTATATAATCCCCATGATTTTGTGAAATAGGCACTATGTCAAACATCCTGAAACATCAGGGCTCTAAATCAGTGGTT
>NW_007252517.1:631013-666013 GCF_000164805.1 Carlito syrichta | reverse complement strand
GCTAACAGTTCTCATCATTACCCACCATGTAGATCTTTCTTTGAGATTTAGATTTGGGGGAGTGGTACTGCTTTACAGTCAGATATTTTGAGTTTTTAATTGTCCTCCAACATCTGCACTTTTACAAATGTGTCATATAAGTGATGCAATTAATGCTGTACTTAATTGAAATACATCTTTTTAATTATTTATGAAATCTTAGAATCATTTGTTCCATATTTTTTAGCACATAGTATTGTCAAATATTTGGATCTATTAGGATTGATAAATATGATTCACTTTTTGATTAAAGGTAGGAGAAACGATGAACTATAGAGAGAAAATAAAGTTCCAGACCTCCATAAATTGAATTAATTTTGCTTCTTGACATTCTTAGAATTGCCTTTGTTCTATTCAGTGCCAATTTTTATTGTGCTGAGCTCTCAGAAATAGGCATCTCAGAACCAGTGCTTTATGCATTTATTTCTTTTGACATTTTTAAGAAAAATGTAGTTTTGAAACTATTTTCCACCTTTACTTTTCCTAATCTTATTCACCCCACACTCTCTGCCACATCATCCAAATATGACCAAATATTGACTGACAACATGAAACTGCTAATCGAATCATTCCCCAATCTTATGTGTTCAATGTGTTGGCTTTAAAACAATTAGGAGCCCAAATCTTTCATATAATCTCACTGCTCAACAGACAGACAAATTTTTAACCAGAGCAAATTCAAGTACAGCTTTTAGACCAGTCAAACCCAGGAGACAGGCAGGAGGTCTGCCCTTCCCCAGCCGTTCTTCTGTCGGCATTAGCCATTCTTGCTCAGGCTCCATCGACCTGTCAAAGGCATCACAGTGATTGACTGCCCCGGCAGATGTGCTGCTATAACAGGTAACTTGATCATCCAGATCCATCTGTCTCTAAGTCCTCTTCAATTCACACTTCGAAAAATATTAGAGATTGGGAGGGGTTGGATTCTTTGTTGGCATTTAAAAAAATGTAGGTTATCTGTATTTCACAAAAGGTGAATACTCTAGTAAGTGAATGGAAATATATAGCATTTGAGCTCTTTAGTGAGATGAGCTGCTTCCAGGGCATATTACTATCAACATTCCAAATTGGCCAACAAGATCTGAGAGAATTTAAAAGCTGATTTCCAAAACACAATTTAAAGTTAAGGACCAATTTTAAAGAACAACCATGATAATAATAGAATGATGTTTCAAAGATAACAGTTTTGTATGAGGGAGACAGATGGGCTGGTTTGTGTGCAGAGAGAGGAGGGGAATCTCATGCAGTGGGAGCAGTCCTGTGTCTCCCTTCAGTGCCCGCAGCCTGGCAAATGTTGTGACATCATTAAGCCGAACTGCTGATTTCAGATGGGTCTGGAACAAGAATGGGCAGGGGTAACTCAAGCTTCACGCTGAAATGTAGTTAACTAATTCACTAGTGTCACTGTTTCTGATAATTACTTTTCACCAAAATATTTTGCTGTGCTTGTGTGCAGAAAATTTCATTCTACAAGTCAACACCCTAAGCATGAAGCTGCTCAGGATCTATCAACAGCTTCTATTAAGAAAGAATATAATCTTGGTGAAATCAGTGGCTAACACTTTTCTGTTTCTCAGTAAAGTCTACTGCCTACTCACTATCAAAGGATGAACACTGGCTGAGAATGACATGGTTCAATATCTGAGGGGAAGTAACATACTGAAGGAAGTAAAACAAGGTAAAATGAATGACAACTAACAGAAAACAAGTGAATTCCATTTTTTCAAATGAGAGAAACAAATATACTGTGTTCACATACACAATGACATTTGCAGAACCTGAAGAAATGTATGAGCATGGAGAGAGATTTAGACAAAGGCATTCACTTCTTAATAGAACTTCTTTGCAATTCTTTAATAGGCTAGCCCATACTGTGGCAATTTACCTTGGAATTAGAATATGCCAATATTTATACTATCTCTTCAATTCAAACTTAAGTAAATTTCCAAAAGTTATCTTTCTTGGCAAAGGGATCTGAATTATGTCCTGGTCATAGTTTGCCATTTCCATGATTTGTTTTGAGATCCATCATGGAAATGGGCATTTTTTTTCTTCAGATAGGAAACAGAAAAAACATTTTATTAGTTTAAATTAGCAGTAACTATTCTTTCTCCTTTTGTGTAGCCTGAAGGAGGTTCAATTTTGCTATTGATATTGCTTGAAAAAAACAGGGAGTGGAAAGCAGTTGCTTGGCTTGAGTAATGCTATTGAATGCTTCAGAGTTATTTATCACATAAAGCTTTGGCTGATTAATTCCATTTCACAGTGCCCACTATCATTCCTACACTTCCAACCCAAAGTGAAAAAAAGTCCCATATTTGAGACACAAATCTACCCAAAATTTAACAGAAGCCAAGAACATGATGGCACGATTAGAAAAAGAAAAAAAAAACAACAGTGTCCTGACAAAATTATTTTTTAAGAAGTTCACTAGTTTTATAATTAAAAAGTTAAATGAAAGGGGAATGATGACTATTTTAGCAGTGTTTGTCATTATATACTGTGCAATGATCTACTCTGAAGCCCTTTTAGATGAAATGATATTTCCAAGCTACACAGATCTTCAGTACTTGTATGCCATGGAATCAGATCTGCAAGTATCCTGATATGGAACAAGAGGTTCTTTTTTAAACTCTCGCATTTTCATCCACTTCACATCATATAACTCACATTCTTAAAAAACGACTGAAGATTTTCTTACTTCCATGTGGTTCCTGCTTTCTAAATTCTGTTGCTTGTTTTCTCCTTGGAGTTCTAAATGTTGCTTTAACATCTTTAGGTGTGATATAGATAGATTTAGAGTGATGTAGTTAGCAAGCCTCAAGCTGCAGCTTTTAAATACATTTGAAAATCTTCTTTTGGAGGAAAACAAGGCCCTCTTATGGGAAAGTTGCACTTTATTTTGAAGGCACCTCTTGCAACTTTTCTTTCCAAAGGTGCTGAATTTACTACGACTCTCAACACATGTATGTAAGTAATCTTCCATCACACATACTTTTTCATGTACAGTTCATCAAAGCTACTTTATCCTTTGAACAGCATCAATATTAAATTTTTAAAAGGAAGGATTAAGTTCTATTTACAAATCAAACTCAGTTGAATGTTTGAGAAAGTGTCCTTTTACATAAGGTTTATACCATATGATGTGTTGATCTTCTTGAGCACAATTTGCCTCTGTTCTACCATGTAACTATGGGCCTGCATTCATCTCAACCCTGCCCTTGTAACATTCTTTTCAACTAATTATATCCATAGATAGAGTTTAGTGTAAATATGGTTTTAGCAGTTTATAACAAGAAAAGTGGCTTCCATTTATTTTAAGTTCAAGTTCTGTATATTCAATTACTGTTAGCAAGCACTCCACCTACTGGCTTATGTGATGCCAAGCAAGCAGTCCATGATCCGAAGCAAATCGGCAGTAATAAAAGATACTTTCAACTCTGCGATAGGAACGGAGCCTCAGCTTCATGATCGTCAACCAGGGTCAACCATGATTCCAACTTGCTGTTCACCAGGACTAGGGAAATTTTTGGTATTTGTCTTGGCTAAGTGACAACCTAATTGTGAAAATTCTCAGCATCAGCTTGGTGTGTGAGGGAAGGATGGTTCACTGAGAGGTGGATTTTTGCAACAACAAAGAGAGGGGAAACACATTTCAGAGCCTCAAAATGTCTTTCATGCATACTTAAAACAAATATACATAAATATAAGTATGAGCATAAAATATTTTTGTCTCAAAAAGCTCTTAATGAAAAATAGGATATTTATTTTTATATTTGTATATTGTCTCAAAAAGCTCAATGAAAAATAGGATATTTATTTTTATAATGAATATGACTATTTCTTGTCCACAAATATACCATTTTAAAAAGTATAATATTACAGTAGCAATAGAAGAATCAGTGCTTGGAAGCTTCCCTTAACCATTGACTCCTATCCTCATGAACTTTTTAGTTTAGTAGTCTTAGTAATGACTACTTATATGACAGACAAAGAAAGATTAGTATTAGGCAATATAGTAAAAACAAGAGAAATTGAATCAGCTTTGTTCCACAATGTCAACATAAGGTATAAATCATAACCTTCTGCCTACCCCACCCACCACTTTCCATCTTGACATCTCTTTTTAAGGACAGCTCACTATGTAATTATTGCCACTGTGCCCATATTATGGTATGTTTGAATATGGCAATAAACAATATGGCAATTAATGTGAAATAATACAGGAACAAATCAAGGCACACAGGCGACATAGAGGCAATGAAGCAGGGACATTAAAAATAACCTTAATGGGCTGTGTTATGGAAATGCTTTTCCTAATATTGTCTCAGGGTATTATTGTGAGTAGAGCTGGAAAAAAAAGTTGAAGGGAGAATGTATAACTGTATTAAAGGTTTCTTGGGGTCAACTGTATTTTATCGGCAACTTTCCATCGTATCCATCATTAGTGAAGAATCATCATGCGCTTTCAAAAGCATGGAAAGGTCTCCTGACTCCAAAAACTCCTGTAGTTTGCAGCTAAACCAGGATACAATATGGCACTAAGTAATAGAACCTATTCTGGGTTGATGAATGCTTGTGCACTGATGCTGGAATAGCTTTATAACTGCTTTAGTAAGAGCCCAGTAAAACTGCATCCCAGATGCATGAAATTCTCTTTTGGCTTTTCAAAGGAAGTGTTTCACAGGGGGAAAAATCAGTTCCACTAAGCATTTACCCTGCAAAACAGAGATTGAGGAATCTTAGCACATGACGACACAACAAAATTTACCTGACCCTTCCAAGCTAAGGAAAACAAGACAGAAGGTCCTCTTGAGAGGCTGTATCATATATATGTTCTGAGCCTGTGCTGCCCATATGTTCAATAGGACTGTTGAATCTCAAAGTTATAATAATTTGCAACGAGGTGCCAGAACCAATTATTAAATATCATATGATCCAACAGAGATGAAATAAAAATATACAGGGTCGATTTTACTGGCTTTGACTATTATAAGGCATTTAAAGTACTTTGAATTTGCAGTTTAACTCAAGGGTTGTATTAACGACATCCTTATGCTAGAATTTTGTTCCCAGCTGAATATCATAAGCTAAATGCAGATGGCATACTTTTCCAAGGACAAAGGGAGTCTTGGCCTTATCCTTTCTTTTTGATTTGTATATCAACTCAGGAAAAGGAGACATGCTATTATGATATCTTCCACTAATGTAAACCTTTATTCAAAAGCGCAAATGACAGCCAAAAGTACAATTCAAGTGAGAAAAAAGGTAGTGTGTGATAGTATCACAGAATGATACAATCTCAGCCAAATAGCTGCCTATAGTGTAGAAAAGAGAGACTCTTAGTCTTCAGTGTAAACAGTCATAATTTATTTACCATGACATTGCTAAAACATGAGTGAGTAAATGTTTTAAATACTGGTTCTGATCTCAAAGCAAGGTCAGTTCTTTCTCCCTGACAGCTGCAATCTGCCCTCAGTGAAATCAAGGAGATGTGGATTGTTGCTTTGCCACCAGGTAAGCAAGGTGTTCAGAACACAAGGTTATTTCTGCTGTTATTTCAAAAGCATTAGTGAGGTTTTTGGTCAAGTCCCCAGAATCAAAACCAGATGTTCTACCTTAGTAGCATGTTGCTGGAATGTTCTACCTTAGTAACATGTTTTGGGACTTGATCAAAAACCTCACTAATGCTTTTGAAATAACAGTAGCAGAAATAACCTTGTGTTCTGAGCACCTTGCTTACCTGGTGGCAAAGCAACAATCCACATCTCTCTGAATGTATTTCCCTGAGAATCAAAGTCGAAAAACTAGCCCCCTCTCCAATCTGAGCATGGTGTATCTGCTATGTCCTCAGTGTGATCATTTTAGGAGATTAACGCCTGTCTTCCCTCGGTCACAGGAGGGCTGCAAGCACAGGACCATGTTTGTCTATGTATGTTTACAGCACCTGTCAGTCGATACATGAGAAACAAGAAGAGTAATGTAAACCGATCCCCTCGTTTGCTGAATATTTAATGCAGTTCACTAGAAAGAAAGGCACAAACATTCTACTTTTCCAATGCTTGTCTTCCATGCCCTCTTCTAATATTCTCTGGGGAGAAGTGGGATTCGATCTTGGTTGAGGGCAAGTACCCATTTACTTGAGAATCTTCACTTTCTTGTCTCGGCTTTCTTCCTGTCTCCTAAAATGAAATTTATTTTATTTTAGCCACCTCTGAGCAGACTTGTGTGTATATCTTTTCAGGGAAATTGGATTGTCCATATGGATTTTTAAAGTCAGTTTTCAGATCAAGTTCAGAAATATGTAAACTGTTGTGTTGTTGGACCATGCTGGAGTAGAATATATCCCTCAGATGAAGAGCACCCAATGCTATAAAGTGATCTTAAATGAGAAAACTAGTGTGTAAGTCAATTAAAATGGCCAATAATGGGAAAACAAGTGCCATTCCAAGAGCAATTGTAAGACATTTAACCCAAGGAAAGTTGCATTATACATTTTTATTAAATTGAGGCTATATTCACACTTATTGTGGTTTGAAATGTAAACCAATATTTTCTATCTTTGGTTTCCTTGCTTTAAGATCTCTTAATGTGCATAAGATGTAATTCATAATATCATATGACTGTTTTAAGTTTGCAAGTAACTGTCTCGAAAGTTATAATGTAATTTCAATCGACAGATGCCCATTAAACTACTGTTCTCTCTTATCTAATAGTATCTGACCTGGGATTAATGCAACAAGACACTGGGATTCCTAAAACTCTTGATTCTTTGTCATTTTAACATTATTTACAACACAATGCAGCCAATCTTAAAGAGCACTGTCATTTAGCACAGTATAAAGTATTAGCTTTCAAAGATGTACTCAAATCCAATTTAAAGCTTAGATCAACTATTTTTCAATGCGAGAGGATTGCCTGTGCCTGAGGGTTCGAGACCCGCCTGGGCAACTTGGCGAGACCTCATCTCTACAATAAATCAAAAACATTAGCGGGGTGTGGTAGCGCGTGCCTGTAATTCCAGCTACTTGGAAGGCTGAGGTGGAGGATCGCCGGAGCCCAGCAGGTCGAGGCTGCGGTGGCCGGGAGCGGCCACTGCACTCCAGTCTAGGTGACAGAGTGAGACTCCAACTCAAAAAAAATAAATAAATAAATAAGAAGAAGAAGAAGAAGAAGAAGAAGAAGAAAGAGAGAAAGAGATTAAAGATCTAGTAATCCCCCCCAAAAAAATACACGTATACCTACTCAAATCTTTGAATGACAGGCAAAATTAATAAGTATTAAAATAGTTTGTAGATGAACTGCAAACATAAATCTAGAGAGAGAGAAAAGAGAACTTCTGTAATTCTAAAATTCATAATAGGATCTATAGAAAGGAACTCTATCTGCTTTTCAAATGGAGGTCTTCACATTGATAGTGAAAATAGTGCCACGTACCAACAAGGAAAAACAAGAAAGAAAAACAAAAGAAAATATATTAAAACTCTTGGCTGAACAATTGCACTATTGTTATTGGGCATGTGCTAAACTCTAAAGTGATAGCTTGAAACTGCTAATTTATATGCTAATTTCCTAATATCTGATTTTATTCTAGTTTTCTTCTGGGCCACCCTAAAGGGGCTGACTTCCTTTCAAGTTATCAGTTTCATTCCTCCTGGCAGGTAATCCTCCATGAACAAAAAGATTTATAAGTATACAAAAGATTAGAATAAAACATTATAGGATGTCACATAATTCTGCCATTTTGTGACATTATATTTTGCTAATATGAACAATAGTTTTTGTATATTCAGTACTTTCTCCATGACAGACATGGTGTTAAATACTTTTAGGACATTACCTTATTAAATTCTCTCAACAACCCTGCAAGATATTTTTCTGCCCACTTCTTGAATGAGGTAGTTGAGCATAGGGAGACTGTGAGTTGCTGTAGGTCATGAAACTAATAATGGCATAACAATTTTTACTTAAATATGTCTAACTCCTAAATCCATGTTCAAAAGTCTACTCTGTTTCATCTCTAAAATTTTAGTCTTTGAGAATTAACCATTGAATGTTGAAATTGGCAATGTTATATGATGAATACAGGCACATGATTTATTCCCTAGCAATGGGAATGAAGTCACAACAGAACAACTTTTAAGTTTTGAGCATAAAATGAACTTCTGTCAGTACAGCAGGTAACACAAAGAAGAGGTTCAGAAGTGTTATATAACTACTATTAGCACAACCTCACTCAAGTGATATGAGCTTCAATTTTATACACACAATGAAAACCAACTCAGAAAATGATATTGTGTCCAGGAGGGAGGAGGGAAAGGTTTAATAATTTTATCCCAAGTAGTCCCTTTCACTTTGTCCTCCACACTTTCATCTTTGAGCTCAAGAGGACTATGTGATGTGATTCATCCTGGATAAGCTGATTGTGTAGAAAGCAACACTTCCTTTTTGCTTCCACCAATAGGACACTCACAGACATGAAGTGCCATCTTTTCAAGGAAACATTAAACTATAGGACACAGACAACCAGGATGTATAATCCACTAGAGTTTCTTTAATAGAGAATAGTATTTCTCAGTTTTGTGCTTTATTTAAATTAATCATAAAAAATTATCTAATTCTACTTCCCTCTGTATATCTCCTCACTATCATCAAGAATGTATGTTACTTTTTAAATTAAATCTATGGCAAAATGCCTGAATTTTAATGAAAATAATAGTAGAAATGACTGCCTCACATGGGCAAAACAGAAGAAAATAAGATGTTTCTGCATTTTGATAAAAGGAAATTTGATTCTGAGTTTAACAAGCTGGATTTTAAAATCTTGAGTTTAACAAGTGATATAGAAACAATTTTATTATAACTCATGCTTGAAAGTGATTTGGTAAGGTAAGAAGAGATGAGATGAGTGATGGAAATGTAGAAAGTTAAATTTTGGCATTCTTACTTTAAAAGTTGATTAGACAAGCAATTATGAAAAAAATGAATTGTAGTAGTGGAATGTTTCTGAGGTATGGAGAATGAATTGGTTAACACTGCCACATAACTGTTATTGCTTCCTAGGAATTATAGGTACTCTATTTAGTCACCAGAGAGTACTGTGAGTCATTGAACAATGATACTACCATATCTATGGTCATTGCAGATTTTTCTAAGTAGCAGAAACTTAATTGGCCCAGTATTTGACTTAGAGCTTTCTATAATTTTATAAACAGTTTTTAATGACTTAATTAAAAAGACGAGTTTAGTAAATAGAATTTAGATTTTCCAAATCAGTATAATGATATTTTTGAAATTTAAGAAGTTTAGAAGAATCTTAGCCTAAGTGATAAACATTATCTCTGACTAAAAATTTGAGGTGTGAGTTTTCAAAGTTGAAACAAGAACTGTTTATTTCTGTATAAGACCAAATGAAGACCCATGTTATATTGTTATAATTACTAAAAATGTTCAAAATTCCTATATTCCTGACATAATTAAGCTCTTGATGTCAGGGATAAAATATTAATCAATAATTTTACATTTGCTTTTGATAAAATTTAAACCAGCTTGCCCCCCCTTTTTTTCCAAAGTTGAAGATATTACTAAAAGAATTTTTGTTCCAGTTTTTCTCCTTATCCCAACCAAAAAAACAGCAAACACTATAACCAAGAAATGGCTCTTGCATTGTGGTCTCTTTTATACTATCCAAAGATTTTTATGTGACTTGATTGGTGTAAGTTAATCAGTAAGCAAAATAATTTATTTGGAAGTGAGAATTTAGTTAATTGTTATTAAATTTTTAATCTTGATGACCTTGAAATACTCTGAAAATCCTAACTACAGTGATAAATCAACACATATACTGTTTCTTAGATTAACACTTTAAATTCTATGTGTGCCCTTACAAGAGTGTGTGATCTTTTAGACCTCTGTTAATTGAGTGCACAAATAAGAATATGGCAAAAAGTGTTATTTCATTTACAAATAGTTGGTCTAGCTGTCACATGGTTAAAAAGTAAAAAATTAAATCAATCATCTGATATCTATCTCTGTATCTATATCTATCTATACCTCCAGATGTCTGAAACATAGAAATAGTTTTAGCTACTTGGCTCTTCTGTGTTGCTAATGACCATTAGACCCACAATTATTTAATCAATTCAGAATACTTTTGCAAAGTTGCAAGTGCAAATAGGGTAACAAAATGTGAATTTTTAAAAAATACAAAGTTGGATAGTCATGAAAATTTAGACCATATATTTTCACCATACTGAAACTCATTTGGTTTAAAAAGTATAGTCTACATTTCTAAAAATAAAACAACTTACAGTCTTTTAAGGAGTTATTGCATTACATAGATCGTTTGGTCAACCCCACCTTGACTAACTAATAAATTGTCAATATGCTTTAAATTAAGAAATAAGGTCAATATTTATGCCTTACATGTGATTCCATGTATACTTATTTATTATGAGAACATACAAATATGAATGCATATGCTGGTACCTAGCTTAATATCTGCCACTTAGTATATTCAATACTCATTAACTGAATGAATACATAAACATTTATCATTATATAGCTAAATTTACACATATTTTATATGTCTATAATCAATTTTTAGATAACCAGCTTTGACTCATATCCAGGGAGCCAAACTAAAGTACTTTTTTGACCTTAAGAATCTCATACAGAGCTGGGCTCAGTGGCTCAGCCTGTAATCCCACGCCTTTGGGAGGCTGAGGTAAGTGGATTGCCTGAGCCCGCGGGTTCGAGACCCGCCTGGGCAGTGAGACCTCATCTCTACAATAAATCAAAAAATTAGCCAGGCTTGGTAGCGCATGCCTGTAATTCCGGCTACTCGGAAGGCTGAGGCGGAAGGATCGCCGGAGCCCAGCAGGTCGAGGCTGCGGTGGCCAGGAGCGGCCACTGCACTCCAGTCTGGGCGACAGAGCGAGACTCCAACTCAAAAAAAAAAAAAAGAATCTCATACATTGTTAAATAATTGTGATCCACTGTAACATAAAAATGCTCATAATTAATTCTCACTTTTAATAATTAATTTTATTGATAAAATGCTAGTATATCTCTCTTTATTACAAAGGGTCATCATAAATAGCATTTGACTTGTTAAAAATATTTTTTAAAAGTTTCATCCTATTTCTATTCTCTAACTCTAAAACTAGTGTGACGCTCCAGTGGAGCCATTTGCCTTAATGTCACTTTGGTTACATAAAAGATAATCAATGTACTTTAATTCCAAAGCCTGGGTTCCCTGAAAAAAATCAATAGCACATATCATTTCAGTCACTTCACTGCCATTTAATTTACATGATTTACTATCCAGCTATTCTACAGTTGTGTTTTGTTTTTATTCAATGGATTGAATGTTGTGTTTTATTTTCAACAGATGTGACTTCGAGTGCACTGGAGAACAATTTATGCATTTGGCTTAGAATTTTAAATGAACGTACCCTCTAATGATTTGCCCAATATAAGCAGTCACTTTAAAAAGTGGTACTAAAAGCAAGAAAAATTACTTAAAGTATCAGTTACATCTAAAATGATGAAATCAATAACAATATTTTCTCTGTGATTTTTTCTCTCTGATAAGCAAAATCTTTGCTTAAAAGCCACATTAAAATTTAATCACAATCTGTGTGCTTTAGCAATTGATAATTTCTGGACAGCTGTCTTCTGCTTTGTTTAAGTATTGTGTTCCTTCTGTTTAAGTTATGCCTTTTAATAGCTGAATTAAGTACATTTAAAAATCAATTATTAGAATATGATCATATTTTATCATCTTCCAATAATGACCTGTGGTTTTGTATTCCATTACAACAATGTTAAAACTGGAGTGAAGACCTCATAGATAGTTAAGCTGTTGGAAACATAAATTCTACAATCTTGTTTTGACCTTAATATATATTTTTTTAAATGTACGTGAATAGATAACAATTTGTGCTTATGATCTGAAAATAAGTATTTTAGTTTTAAGCTGTGAGCTAAAATCTTCACTAACTCAGCTTTGTTTACCTCATGCCTGGTATTTTGTCTGCCATATATTGAATAATAAAAATATATGTGTTGTATGATTTACTAAAGAATTCTTAAAGAGATTTTCTTAGACACTTTTTAAAAATGCTTAAATTAGCTCTGAGAACCATCATAGCTATGGCAATTGAATGTATATAATGTTCTCAATATTTAAAGGGACAGATGATCACTAGTTAGGTATCAGTACTTCATCATTTAGCACAGATTATGTAACAGTCCGTTCAGCAATTATTGCTATTTCATAGTTCCTCCCCCAGTGTGTTTCAAAGGAAGAGAATAAAGAAAGATTATCTTTCAAAATACTTCCTCTGATTACATCCTTACTTTCTAATCACCTAACACAACTGCCCAGACTTGAAATGATAATGTCATATTTATTATAAGACAATTATTTAAAACAATCAATATGTTCGATGTTCAGCTATGCATTTACATTTTGAAGGCTAAAATAGCTGACACAGTGATCATATTATATTGCCTTGTGGTAAAATAGTTTTTATTATGTTATTTTAATGTACTTAACTAAATCAATAGGGTTCACTATCTTTGCCAGGATTAAGACCAATAATAAGATCTGCACCTATTCAAGAGCATGATTTACGTGTTGGTATTTACTTTTGTCTTTGAGTCAGATGTTAATTAATTAAATACTTCTGCTAAAACTAATAAATAAGTAATAATTAGATAAACACATTACAAAAACACAATTTAAAAGAAGCAGATTGAAGTGGCTTGGGAATATAAGTAGCCATATAGTATGTCAATTAAAAGAAAAACTGAAATATTCCAAATATGTCCACAATATGTCCAAATATGTCTGCAATATGTCCAAATATATGCACAATATTGCAAAATTTAAAATAGTGCATATTTTAACATATATAGATGTAACATAGACCTTTAAAGTGGTTATCTGAAAATTTGTAAAATTATTGGTAATGTCAATTCGGGGATATAATTCATGTGAAATTTAATTTATTATTGTAAATACATTCCTTAGATGAAATAGTTTTTGATATGTGTAAATTACGTAAGACAGGTAAATTATTGAACCATAAGTGGGTACTTGGTACCCTTAAATAAAATTGCTTGCTTGAGGGTGAAAGACATTGGAATAAGCTTGTCTTAAAATGCTATGGCAAGGCCATATGCACAACACGCTTCATTTTGAGCATAGAAAATGTATCATAAAAACACTTAAATATCTGTGTTAGAAAGCATGCAACAAATAAAGAGTTTCATTTCCTTTGAAAGAATAATCTCCATAAGTTACTAATGTCAGGGTTGTTATCTTTATTTTCACATCATCATTTTTTTAGTGTTCTATATTCCAGTTTGTTATGTTTAAATGTTCAGGAACTAAAACTGCTTATACAAAATAACCCTAGAAAACTATAAAAATCAGAAATCCTTCCAGGGAATTAATCTGAAGTAAAATCATTTTAACACGCTATTTTTTTTTTCTCCCAGTAATTTTCAAAAGCATTTTTTTCTAAGATCAGATTTTGACACTATTCTTTTTTTTCACACTATGATGTGACTCCTCCTATTATTAAACTTTATGGTTTGAAAAGTCTTTCTTATTTTACTGCCTCCAACATATTAGGTTACTTTTTAAAGAAAAGGTGAACATATTAGCATTACATAAAATGTTAAAGTGACAAAGAGTTAAACTAGGAATTTTAGATGAATACACTAGCAGTTTGCCATTCTGACAGCAAAAGCCAAGCTAGTGCTTAAAAAAAAATGCAAGTTTGAAAAATGCAAATGGTGTTATCCAAATATGCAGCCATATGTCCATAATACACACATTTTGGGGGGAAAATTTGTAAAGATTTCTATCACAGAATTGTATCTCAAAATGGTGGGGGTCTTGTTTTTCATATTGTGTTCCCATAAAGATGGTAAGATGTTGAAATTATGTTTCAAAATCTTCTAAATATATTAGGGTAGAAAAAGACATTATTTTTAGGTTTTCACGGAAATTTGGCTCCATGTTTTAACATTCCATTTTGAGTAGGTGCTCTACTTCATTTATAATATAGTTAGCAAAATTGTCCAAAATATCCAGATTTTAGTCATAAAATTTTCTATTCAGACAAGTAAAGTTTAAAACATAGTCTCTTCGAACAACAAGTTAAGAGTCCTTGGAAATCAACATTTCTGAATCAAGGAAAAAACATAATTAGTTTGAATAACGTTAAGCTGTGAAATTTGGATAACCTTTAAGCAACTTTGCTCTGTTGATCACAGCATCAATAACAATAGGAAAGTGGAAGCCAAATGCAAGGGGTAAAACCTCCAACAGGAAAATATCAATTAATCTTTTTCAATAGAGCTGAAGTATGGGTAATCCTCTCATTAAATAGTTTGAACCTTTTTTCCAAGTAAACAAAAGACGGATAAACTAGTGATGCAGCCTGACTTGTTTACATGGAGAATCTTCAAGAGGCTTAGGCATAACCTCTCAAGACAGAGGTCTTCTTAGCCACTGGTCACTAATTACCCTCTTTTAAAGGTATTTGTGTAAGCAAAGAGACTATGTTTTCAGACTTAACCTGAGAATACTGTTTAAAGTGCCAATATTTTATACTTAAGCCAATATATTAAGCCATACAAAAATGTATGGGATTCCTCATCCCCTCCCCCCAAAATAAATAGAAAAATTATTTCCAATATATATTTGAATAAGTACTCATTTTCTTAAAACTCCTGTTAAAAGAGCTATTTCTATTATAAGTAATAATTTGTGACTAGCTGCTAGAGATAGGGTGTAACTATTGATTTAACTATTCCAGCACTCTCAGACCTTCAATGGCTGTGAAAATTCTGGTTTGGAAGGGAGAAGAGAGAACTGGAATTAACATCTGTTGTGTCATCTGCCAACCAGTTTGCCCTTGATATTTAAGCAATTGGAAAGTAAATACTTTCTTTAGTCCACTTGTCACAATGCAAGTGTCATTTAAAAATCACTTGATGCTTTTAAGTTTCTGTATGATACAAGCACTAATAGTCACTAATTATGGTTGCAAGCATTTTTAGTGTACCAGGTATATGTCTATAGTTAAAGAAAGATAATTTTACCATATTTAATCAAGGTCCATATTACTTACCATGCATATTCATCTGTGAGCGTATACATGACTAAATATATACTAATGAAATGAACATTAGTAACTTCGATGCCTGCAATAGCATTGTTATAATTACTAAAGCAGTCTGTGTAAGAAGTTAGAATTACTCAATTCATCAGCACAAAAATGTCTTATAAACAAGTAGTCAAAATTATGAATAAAAGACAAGAGAGGACATTTTGAAATAATTTTAACTCTGGTAAAATTATTTTTGTTTTTTTTCTATCAGCTCAGTTTCAACATTTCATATTCACAGTATTATTTTGATATTCTTTCTGGATTCTGCTCTGTGAATTAAAACATGAGTGTAAGCGTTTTACATGAAGTTCAATACAAAGAGAACATTTACAGTTTCAAATCTATAATCTGTGCTGTTTTCTTTATTCCTTAAAACATCATCATGTATGTTGAGGTAAAATGTCATTGTTTAATACAACAAAAATTATTAAATCATTAGGGCATATGATGTACACATTTATTGGATTCTTATAAATCCAAGATACATGAGGATAATTGAAAAATTGACAAATTTAAAGAAAATTGAGATGGCTTTGTCAATGGTATCTAGTGCTTTAGTAATATCTCATCTTGCAAACAACATTGTATTTTAGCATCAGAAATTTGTTTTAATGCTATTTGAATTTTTTACAGGCCATAGAAAGATTAAAAAGCCCACTGTTTTTCAAATCTAGATATAACTAATTATGTAACAGTAGACAAGTTGCTTAATTGTGATTTTATCATATATAATTTAGAGATTGCATTTAAAAATTTCTAAGAATCCTTTCAGCTCCATGATTCTATGAATATTATGCAAATATTAGTATGAGCAAATCACAATATTATTTATTCTTGATTATTTTAATGTGTTCCAATAATTTCTTTACACTCTATGATAAAAATTTTGTGTTATTCTAATAAGACTCTAGAAAAATAAATATACATATGTGTATAGGCACAAAACTGGTAAGCATATTTGAGTAAATATATGACATGATCTTGGAACTGATAGTGATTCAGAAAAAATAGAATTACTTTTTAATAAAGTGCATAGTAGATGTTTTGCCCTTGAATCAGCATCAGTAATAGTTAGAAAGAGAATTAATTATTTGTAGTGACACCAAATGCTTATTGTGTGTAGGAAAGCGTAGTCAAAGTTTACTTTTGTTATGATGAAATTCCACAGCATCTAAATACAAAAACATTGTACTTATTAAAATCACATGCAAAATATCCTTCGGTCCTTATGCTTGTTTATTTTTTCAAGTTTCTGTTTGTTAGAGATGGTCTATTACTGGAAAATTACTTTAGAGATGCATTTACACCTATACAGTCACCCATTTGATTTCCAGATACTTGTGGAATAGCTCACTGTTGGTTAAATGAGAGGTGTGTTGGCCAATTAGCATACCGTTGGTCTTAGTTGATTTGCATATTTCTGTATCTATTACAAGAAGCTACTTTCTATGTCACTCAAAACTTTGTTATTTGGGGAGATTTAATAAGTTATAAGCAATGATTATAATTTGAAAACACTATTTTTATGTAGCAAATATAAACAAAGTTTACTCATCTAAATTATATTTTTCCCTAGTTATTTGTGTCATAAGAACATTTCTGACCTCAAAGAGTATTAACTTTGTCTGTTTTAGAATATATCCCCGAATACATTATTAATATGAAGCAAAGAAGGTGTTCAGTATATTTGTCACATCATTTAATGAAGAAATTATGAATTTTAAATGCGTGTATTTTACTTTCCCGAATTAGGATGTTTTGTCATTGTTAGCATGATCTGACAACTAAGCAGGGACAATTTTATCTTCTTCCTGTTTATATTATCTGTAATGCAAAAGACAACTTCACAATTCTCAGAAGAATCTTAGTGCTTGCCAAGTAAATTTCCCCCTGACGTTTTTAAACATAATATTTTCATCTTATAAAAGGTGACATAAAACTCAAAAATATACCTACATTAGTTGTTTAAATTCTTGTTTCTCAGAATAGAAAACTTTTTACATATCATCTGTTAAGAGGTCAGATCTTACTGGAAAAAAACAAATGAATTAGACCAGTTACTTTAGGATAGACAATATATTTTTCAAAATATGGCACAAGAGTGTCAAAACAGCAGAAAGTTGTTCATTGATCTGAATAAGATTATTATAAATTGTTCGCCACCATTACCACACGTTCAACCAAAGACTGATGCTTAACCTACATATTAGCCAGCCTGAATTACCAGGGAGGCAGGGAGGCTGTCATAATTCCATGAAGTGGACATGGAAGGTTAGTCTGTACACAGAAAGAAGTTCAGTAATTACCTCAAGAATATTAGTAGAAGCAGAGCATCACTGCTCTGATTTTGCCACAATCAATCTCATTGTTGGAAACAGGTCAGAGTTGAAACTTGATTGTTACTTTGGCGTCACTAGTTAAGAAGGGAGAACTAGAGGGATGTAGCTCACTTAAAGACAACCTCGCTTGTAGGGGCCTTAACTCTTTGCCGTTTTTACACTGCAGAAAGAAAAAAATTATAGTCTTTAAGCCCCTGCTCTCCTAGCTTTGAGTAAGGGGGCATGAAGCACTTTAAGTAAGTAAACAAAGCGAAAGAAAAGTCACAAATGAGTCACTGAGTGGAATAAAATCTGTGCTTTCGTCAAAACTTTCCGTGACTCATTGATATTTTTTCTCCTCCACAATATCCCATGGTAAAGTCATTGCCTTAGTCACTCAATCAAGGGAGAATTGCATTTGAGTTCATTTCTAAAAATGAAGTCATAAAATTTCCCTGAGTGAAAAATGATGAACTATATTAACTCAGTTTGCATACATTCCAAACAAGTCAAGGAAGAAACCTGATTTGTAGCTGTCGATGTCACTAGAATTCAAAGATGTTATAATTTCTAAGCTTGTTTTCCATTCCAATATGGTGAGAGAAAGTATCTTCTTCAACTTTATGAGTTTCCAAATATTAGACATTTTTCTTTGAACACAATTAATTCTTAGGATCTGACTTAATAGTGCTATGATATGAAAAAATTGGTAAAGAAATATGGAAATCAGAATGTGTTCGTATTTATAAAATGATACTCCCGAAATAAACCATATAAACATTTATATTTGTTATTATCTTATAGTCCTCATTAATTTATTTTTTTTCAAGTTAGATACAAACCTCAGTCAATATCATGAAGTAGTAAATATTACAGATAGATATAACTAGATAGATAGATAGATAGATAGATAGATAGATAGATAGATTTTTTTTAATGTAAGGTAATAAGCACAATTAAGCAATAAGACAACAAAACACCTCGTGAGAACTCAGAAAATTAGCAAGTTTCTCCAAGGCTAAATTTTTATCAAGACTCAAAAAAGGCTTTAAAGACCAAATAAAACAATGGTTGAGATAAAATAAGAATTGATCTTTAAATCAAATACACTTCTTAATTTATCATTCTGATTTGGATATCATGCCATTTTGGAATTTAGAGAAACTAAAGTATTTATTATAGGAAAATGCCTGGATTCTCTAAATTTTTGACAAAAAATACCAATGGCATCAAATCTATATTATTGTTATATTTATCTGAGACTATGCAAGTGCTATGTTTGTGTGTCAAGATTGTCTTTTGGCGGAGCTCAGTGGCTCAGCCTGTAATCCCAGCACTTTGGGAGGCTGAGGCGAGTGGATTACCTGAGCCCACGGGTTCGAGACCAGCCCAGGCAACTTGACAAGACCTTTTCTCTACAATAAAATAATTTTTTTTAAAAAGTCGGGCGTAACGGCAGGAGCCTGTAGTTCTGGCTACTTGAAAGGTTGAGGCAGAAGGATTGCCAGAGCTGTTGACGCTGGGGTGGCCGTGAGTATGCCACTGCACTCCAGCCTGGGCAAGAGTGAGACTCCAACTCAAAAAAAAAAAGATTGTCTTTTGACATTCAATGTGGGGGTAAAAGTCTTAAAATGTGTCTGTAAAAAGACCATATTGCTTAATATAGCTTTGTATTATTCAGAATAGTTCTCCATTTCTTTGTTCAGCTGGAAAAATTTCAGCATGGAGTCAAAGATCCTTTGCTTTAGAAGTTCATTCTGAAATACCCATTGCTACTTTTAGGAAGTTCACTGAATGTGACTTTGGCGACTTAATCTCAATAAAGGAAGATCACCTCTTCAAAGTTCAGAAAGTGCCATCATTTTGACCTTTGTCACATAGCAGGATATTAAAAGTAGCACTATGTCCTTTCTTCCTCTTTTCCCTGTCCATGTTTCTCAGTTCTTGACCCCTCTGTCTTCTTCTATACAAGAGAAATGACCTTATTTTATCTCTCTAATCCCCCAATAAAGGCACTGAACCCAAGTTCTTGGGGTTAATTATCTGCTCCACTCTGGTCATCTTCCTACTCAGATCCTTTGTGGTGTTAGAATTTGCATTAGATTGTTTTGTTGCTTGCCCATTTGTTGGCTCTAGCTGGGCAAACAGCAAGCAAGTAAAGAACAGTCTTTTAGATACTGATATATATGAACTATAAATATATAATATACATTTTCAATGAAAAATGGTTTTGTTTCAATCTCAACTTAAAATGAGATTCACCATTCCTTTTAACAAATCCCTCAAAAAACTGAGCCACCGGGCTCGGTGGCTCAGCCTGTGATCCTGCGTCTTTGGGAGGCTGAGGTGAGTGGATTGCCTGAGCCCACGGGTTCAAGACCCACCTGGGCAGCGAGACCTCATCTCTACAATAAATCAAAAAATCAGTCGGGAGTGGTAGCGCATGCCTGTAATTCCAGCTACTTGGAAAGCTGAGGCAGAAGGATCGCCAGAGCCCAGCAGGTCGAGGCTGCGGTAGCCGGGAGCGGCCACTGCACTCCAGTCTGGGCGACAGAGTGAGACTCCAACTCAAAAAAAAAAAGAAAAAAAAACTGAGTCAAGAGATTTTCCAGGAGAGGTATGTTACTCACCAAGATCTGAATTTACTACCTAGAAGAATATTGTAGAATTCAATAATAGATACACATACATAAATAATATTTGAACTATATAGTTTACCTCAATTTAATTACCTATAGTTACCCTTAAAAATTATTTAAAATGTACCAAATTTTATATTTTATAAAAAGACATACTTTTAAAATAAAGATTTAATTTTATCTCAGTGTGTCAATTTCAATGGAATTTTCTCAAAGGCCTAAGGTATTTGAATACCCGTCAACACAACCAAGTTTCCTATCAGTTTCTGAGGGACTCCCACCAAAAAATAATGTAAAAGAAATAGATTAAGACTTCATAGTTTCTAGAGCAAGTGAGCCTTAAATTTCCAGTTTTAGTTAGAAAGTTCATATCTATTCAGTGTAAAATTCTAGATTGATATTTAGCTTTATCCATACATACAGGTCTAGCATTCGTCACACTTGTTCTAATCAACTATGCCTGCAGTCTATCAACAACCACTTAAAGAGTCAGACTACACAGATACTTTCTTGCAGGAAGCAAAACAATGGAATTTTATGCTTTGGAGCCTAGCCTAGAGAAAATAATAATAGCAACAGTAACAATATGACCAATAATTACGAAATATAGCAATCTACAGAGTATATTTCTGATGTACAGAATCTTTTTGAGAAAATAAACATATAAATTTTATTAAATGAAATATGTCCATGGGGAGGCAGTGGGTTCAGGTAACCCAAATGAATGGCATTCTAAAATAGAATTCATAAACTTTGTGACTTGTCAATGTAAAATATTAAAAACCCATAAGATCTAGACAGAAATGTCCTTAGGCCTAAAAAAATGGGCTTCAGATTAAGTAACATTTAAACTTATAAGTAGAAATCAGCTGCCTTTCATATATATAGAGAGAGATATAGATCTCTCTACACACACACACACACACACACACACACACACACACACACACATATATACATATACGTTTTTTTGGAAAATTATGAACTCAGTGTACTTAAGACCAGGAAATGTTCTTTGTAGTTTATAGCAGGTACCAAGACCAGTGGAAGAAGATGGGATGCCAGCCCTGAGAAAAAGATATCTTTAGTAAATATGACTAAGAGATTATGCTAATTGTAGATCACAGAGAATATCTGCAATGCAGTTACTCAGACAATTGTTCTCTTTTTTTTTTTTTTTGAGTTGAAGTCTCACTCTATCACCCAGGCTGGAGTGCAGTGCAAACTCACGGCCACCCCAGCTTCAATCTGCTGGGCTCTGGTGATCCTTCCACCTCAGCCTTCCAAGTAGCTGGAACTTCAGGCACACGCTACCATGCCCAGCTATTTTGTTGTTGTTGTTTTGTAGAGACAAGGTCTTGCCAAGGTGCCCGGGCTGGTCTCGAACTCACGGGCTCAGGCGATCCACTTGCCTCGGTCTCCCAAAGTGCTGGGATTACAGGCTGAGCCACCGGTCCTGACCTTCAGACAATTGTTCTTGCTAAGGTAGTTTGATGTCAGGTTATTTTGGGGGGAGTAATTTTTTAATGTCAGTCTTTACTAATCAAAAGAAAAGAGGCATAAAAAATAATGAAGAACCACATTTTTATCAAATGAATCACATTCTTAAAAATGACAAGCATGGATAGTAGAGACATAATAGATTTCCTATAGTTAAAATTACTTGGCATTTGCATAATCCTAACATTCATCTGTTAAAACAATATGAACCCACATATTTTTTGTTTCAAAAAAAGAACAGCAAGCAAAAAGAGCCATACAGTTAAAATTCGTGGATCCAACAAAATTATATATGATGAAGTCTATGTATGCTGAATAAATTCCAAATTTACTTTTTCTTTATTCAAAGTTTGAATATAGATCTGCTACTTTAGTTTTATGCCAATTTTTGAATAAATGAGTCATAATAAGTAAAGCTATGGGTTGATAACAGAAAATATAATAACAGTTATCACATTTTGACACTTCTATTGCACCTTTCACCTTGATAAAATATAAGGCAATTAACCTGAAAGTCATTTCTAATACTCATGATTTGTAAGCCCCACTTGAATCCTGTTATCTTCCAAGTTATCTCAAAGTATAAGCAGAGCCTCCACAGCCCCACTGGTTTGTCAACCTACATGAATGGTACGTGCTATTAACAGACTTCTCAGGCCTGGTGAATATATATGAACCTTTAAGTAATGACAAGTTGATCAAAAAACTAATTTCATTTTACTTCCACTAATGAACCATGCAACTCCACTGACATTTTACTTCAGGGCTAGGTATTCTCAGCCATTAAGCAGTTAATCTGTCAGTCAAACAGAATATTAGTTGATGGGCATGAGGATGAGGACCTGTCATCCCAGTTACTTGGGAAACTGAGGCGAGAGGATTGCTTGAGACTAGGAGTTTGAGACCAGCCTCAACACCATAACTAGATAAAAAAGAATATTAATGTCTTGAAGTTTAAAGGTCTTTTCTATGTTGTATGATTCAAATTCTTTTCAAGCACAGGAAGTGCTTTTACAACATTTCTGTTGTAGCAACCTATTGTCTTAATATCCCCAATAGATGGGCAATTTCAATTGTCAGGTGAATATCTACTGCTTTCTATATGTTTCATCTTAGACTCTTATTTTTTATGTTGCTAAACGCATTCAAAATGCAGGTATATGCTTTCTTCGGTTTCACAGTTGATGAATAAAAAGTTAAAAACACTATAATAAAGGTACTATGTTAGAATATAGTCTTGCATGCACTGTGGGAGCACAAAGAAGGGAGAGGTCATTCTACCTGGGTAAAAGAGTAGATCAGAAATGACTTCATGGACATAAAACACTTGAACAAAACGTTAAACAAAAAATAACAAGTTACAAAATTGTCTTCATATTATTAATTCAGTTACATGAGGAAAAATAAATGAAAAAGAAAGAGGCCAATATATTCGACATGGTGCCTCTGCATGCTGGAATTATGGATTATTTTTTTCTTCTTTAATAAGGGGAGTATGTGGTACTTGATACTTGGTGGGGAGGGGGAGGCAAAACACCAACAAAATGTCTGGCACCTAGAATAAAATGCACTCAGTCTACTTAAGAAAAAAGAAAATTATTTTTCATAATCACCCCACTCCTATTTTAATTAGCTAGCTTCAGTAAAGAGAGCTTTTTCTAACTGAGAAGAGATAAATGGATCTACCACAGAGATAAACTTAATAATTCTACTACCTCTATAACAGTTAGTTAGATTCACTGTTAGATTCACTGTGTCACAGCTGATTATATATCGGCTTCTAAACTATAGCATGCAGGCACGTGAAACAGTATTTGCATTAACACACTTTTTTATGAAATGAATTTGAAAGACTTTTCCAAGTTGTCCCGAAAAAAAAAGCAGCCTCCCACAGCTGGTTCCTCTATTTTTGGCTTCTCCTATCCCTATTTTTATGGCAGCTGAGAAATATTAATGTGAGAAAAGTATCTTTTATTTTAGTCTTTAGAAAAGAACTCAACAGAAAGCCCTGCAACTTCAGCAATAGAAGGTAAGAGTTCCAGGATCATACCGTGGGAGTACATTATTGGAACAACCTGTAGGAAAACAAATGTTATGTAAAATAATATGTCCCACTTACATATGACTTCCCCAAAGCGTATGCTGTTTACATATAATGCTTAATAAACATATTTCACCGAAAGTTAATTTGTCCCCTAGGAATAATTGCATAAAATAGGTGTATAATCAATCTCATACATAGAAAAGGTACAGTGCAGAAATAATTTATTTAATTTACCACCATTCAACAGAAATAAGTGATTAATGAATCAGTTTGAAGATGAGAGAAAAATTCAGCTGCATGAGAGACTGTCCTCCTGATCTCTCCTATTCACTATACCCACAAATAAAATTAAATGCTTCATGGCATTAATCTAGAAAAAAGTACTTGTCACATTTGATCCAGAAAATTGGCTACAAAAATTTAAAAAATACAGAATTTTAGTCCTAGTTCCAAACCACATTTGAAAGAATGACAAGTTACTTGAGTTTTATTGACTCAATCAGATCATATGGTGAGTCATTTCCAGACATATCGATAAACTCATTGATTCCTCTCATTCTTGTAGTCACTGGACTATAGAAAAAAGGATCAGTAGCCATTTGACCTTCATTGTGTATTAAACAAACACCAGATGGCAAGGATTCATTCAGGAAATCCATTCTTTCTTCTTCATAGTCATGTTCACACTGTTGCTTCCCACTGAGCCTTTATCTCTGTTTGTCATGGTGCCAGAGCTGCCTGCATAGCACCTTTCATGCATCACAGCTTTCAAATCTTGTCCCATTAGTTTCATTTTGTTTCCATCATAAATAATCTCCCACTTTCTCATACACTCTTTCATTATCTAATAATGGGCTGGGTCATTATACAAAGGAGCCAAGTATTAAAGGGTTAGTGAGTACAGTTTGTCCACTTGGTTTCAGGCCAGTGTGTGAACTATTTATTAAACAGATGAATTTATGCAACTAAAAAAACAGAGAGACCTAAATAGCACAAACATCCTCCTCCTTCTAACAAATTTTTAGGAACACTAGACATATAAAAATGAGGACATTTCAATCTCAAATTGGAAACTTTAAACACTATACCATGAGCATTAATCCTATTCAGCCTAATTATTTCAAGAAACACACAAAAGCAAACACCCTATCCTCTGAAAAATTCCATCACTATTCCTCTCCATCGCCATTCCCTAGACTCATTTGGACATCAGCCAGCCACCTAGAAGTGTTGAAATGCTAGTAAGCATTAACAAGCCAAGTGACCCCATTCTGTGGGTATTATCCTATGAGTAAATTTAACAAAGTCCAAGAAGGGAGGCTTGTCTTTTTGGACAATGTTGTATACAGACAAAATAAGAAAGCTAGACATTATGTAAGATTTATCACCAACAGTCCAAAGTTTAGTCCAAACAAGGAGTACTCCCTGGTCTCAGTAGAGTGTTCTTTAGTACTCATAGGAGGCTAACTGTTGAGCAAATAAAGTATGCTAACAGCTAAGATCAGATCTTCCCTTATTTAAGGAAAAGTTAAGAAGTTTAGAATGCAGTGGGTAGGATGCTGTGAATATGTCAGAACTGAGTTAAGTCATCCCAGACTATTATTCCCACAGGCAGGCCAATTATCAGGAGATAATTGGACTGATAATGAGCATTCTGACTGGTCGAGAGGTCCTTCTGAGGCTAAAGCACCCCCTTCCCTTATATGGCTGTCCTCTGGGCCAAAATGGCATGTTATAAATAGGACTTTCAAAAGAATGTAATATTTTTGAAAAAAATAAATTTACATCGATTAAAAATAAAATGTTGAATCCTAAACTTGTTTTTAAATGATGAAACAAGAATACATCTATTTGGTAAAACACAATAGAGATAATTCAACTATTTTACTTGTTTTTAATAAAAGATTTCTATTATATTAAAGTATTTTGACTATATTTAGAAAAATAGAAAAAAGAAAGACCAACTCATGATCTCATCTCCTTAACAGAGTCAATTTAATAATTTGGTTTGAAGTGCATATTTAATGCAAAGTCAGTTGTAGCATCTGTATAAGCAATTATTCTATTATTTACTATTATATGTTACCAGTAAACTTATATTAAGCCCTGTCTATGCCAACATATTTAACTAAATAGTTTCCGTCTGAAATATTCCTTTCTACTTTCTTCCAACAGTTAACATCAACTTAATCTTTGACTCCAGCTTAATTTTCACTCACTTATGAATAGTATTTATTGGACTTCCCTGAACCAAATTCTGATAATGCACATTGCTGCTTCCTAGCCTTTATAGTTGTATGTGATTTTTTAATTAATTTCCATTTCTTCCAGCCAATGATCATCTTCATAAAGGCAAGATGATTTTTCTTTTGCTGACTATTATATCCCAGAATAGTACCAGGAAGATAATAGGTGCTCAATAAATAGTCACTGAGCAAATGAATAAATAAACTAATTTAAGCATTCTTATATCCTTCTGGATTGTGATATGTGAAGAAATAAAATAGTTTATGTACTGCCTTATTAATACATATAACTAAGGATGCCATCTGGTCTGATTCTATCACCTTAACATTTACACGTTTATGTCTTCAGCAAACTAGCCATATCTTAGAAGAAAAAATTGTGCCTGTATAAGAAGAAAAAATTTAAACATAAAAAAATGGAGAGAGAAAGATGAGGTGCTTAAAGCTTCCAGAAGAAATTTTGAATAGTTGTTTACCTTCAACACCATTTTTCTTTGAATGGAGAAAACACCTTCATGGCTTTCAGGGTGGCTTCTGGTTTCATATAGAGCTCCTCAGCTCAGAAACTTTAGAAACCTGAAAAGTAAGTTTAAACAACGTATCATACACTGCTTGATTCTACCGAGTTCTACAGAATAAAGCATAACCAGCGATTTCCAAACTGAACCTTAAATCACAAACCTTGCCTCAAAAGTTGCTTAAATGTGTTTTAATTCTGCTCAATGTATCAGCAATATTTACAAACTCATCTTGTATTTCAATTTTGTCTCAATTGGCTACTTTGATCTGAAATTCCTTGATTTATAATGTGGAGATCACATTTTTTAAAAAACTGAAAAGTTTCTATTGTCTTTTATTATATAAGTTGCAAACTCGATTGCAAATCAATTTTAAAATAATTATATGTTTTGTTAGCTCTATATTTAATAGTTTAATGTTTTATGGCAGTATATGTTTAAAATTCTGATTCACTGCCCTAAAAATCTGTGTGTTTCATCTGTCTATCCCTGTCCCTTAACTCATGACAATCACTAATATTTTTACTTTTTCCAAGGTGCTTATTTCCAGAATGTCATGTAGTTTGAATTACATAATTAGTAGTTTTTTCTGCCTGTCTTCCTTCACTTAGTAATGTGTACTCATGTTTCCTCCATTTCTTTTCATGACATGATAGCTTTTTGTTGTTTGTTTGTTCATTCGTTCTTAGCACTGAGTAATATTACATTATGTGGGTGTACCACAGTTTATTTATCCATTCACCTAATGAAGGACATTTTGGTTGCTTCCAAGTTTTGGAAATTATGAATAAAGCTACTATAAATATGCATGTGCAGGTTTTTGTGTGGACATAAGGTTTTACTCATTGGGTAAATGTCAAGGGGCACAATTGCTGAACTGCATGGTAAGAATATGATTAGTTTTGTAAGAAACTGCCAAACTGTTTTCTAAAATAACTATATAACCTTGCATTCCCACCAGCAATGAATGAGAGTTCTTATTGTTCCATATGCTCTCTAACCTTTGGAATTGGCAGTGCTTTGGATTTTGGCCATTTTAATAGATGTGTAGTGGCATCTCATTATTGTTTTATAATTCTCAAAGAAATATGATGTTGAACATGTTTTCATATGGCTACTTGCCATCTGTATATCTTATGATAGCTTCTTCAAGTCTTTCAACCATTTTTTTTGCAGGTTTTTTATTTTCTTGTTGTTGAGTTTTTTTGAGTCGTTAGTATATTTTGGGTAACAGTTGTTTATCAGATGTGTCCTTTGCAAACATTGTTTACCCATCTTTAGCTTGTCTTCTCATTCTCTTAACTCTGCCTTTCACAGATTAGACGTTTTTAATTTTAATGAAGCAACACATCAATTATGTCTTTCGTTCATTGTGCATTTGTTGTATCTGAAAGTCATTGTCACATCTAAGGTCATCTAGGTTTTCTCCAATGTTATCTTCTGGGAATTTTACATTTAGGTCTATAATTCACTCTGAGTAAATTTTTTTGAAGGGCGTAAGGTCTGTCTAGATTTATTTTTTTACATGTGAATGTGCAAATGTTCCAGCACTGTTTGTTGAAAATGCTATCTTTGCTTCATTGTATACTATTTGTTTCCTTGTTAAATATTAACTGACTCTACCATTGTGGATCTGTGCTTTCTATTCTGGTCCATCAATCTATTTGTCTGTTCTTTCACCAATACCACACTGTCTGGATTATTTTAGTTTGAGAGCAAGTCTTGTGCAGTCCTCTAACTTTGTTTTTCTCCTTCAATACTGAGTTGATTAATGAGATCTTTTGCCCTCATAGACACTTTAAGATCAGTTTGTCACTATCCAAAAAATAACAGAATTTTTTTTATTAAACATATTTTTTATTTTAAAATTGTGGAGTACAGTTAAGGGTTAGGTATACAAATATGCATCGCTCAGGCACCCTTGTTGATAAGGGGTGTCCCCCGTCCCCAGACAGCTATTGACTACTGTTAATCCCACCTCCCGTCCCCTTCCTGCCCCCCCATAATTTCCCGCCACTGTCAATCCTTTTCTTATAGTATTATGATAGATGTTCAAGGTCCACTTATGAGTGAGAACATGTGATACTCAGTTTATAATACTGAGTGATCTCTCACAGAAACTTAACAGAATTTTGATTGAGATTGCATTGCATCCAAAGAGCATGTAGTGATAAACTGACTTCTTAATAGTATAGCATCTTCCTAACAACAAACATGAACTATTTCTCAATTTTGCAAGATTTTTAAAAATATTTTTATCCAAGTTTTATATTTTTCCTCATAGAGATTTTGTACAAATCTTGTTAAATTTATATATGACTATTTCATTTTTTAGTGCTAATGTAAATGATAATGTGTTTTTAATCTCGAATTTCACTTTTCATTGTGGGTATATAGAAAAGTAATTGACTTTTATGTATTAGATTTATAACTTTTAACCTTGATAAAATGCTTATTATTCCAGGAGGTTTTTGTCACTTTTTCTGGATTTTTTGCAAGACAAACACGTCACCTGCAAATAAAGGCAGATCTATTTCTTTATTCTCTATCTGTGCACCTTTGGTTTTCTTTTTTTATTTTTCTGATTTTTTTTTTTTTTGTCTTATTGCATTAGCTAGGACCTCCAGTATACTGTTAAAAGCAGTAGTAAAAGGGGACATCTTTTTTGTTTGTTTGTTTCTGATCTAAGTGGGAAAGCTTTGGCGAGTTTCTCACCATTAAGTATGATGTTAGCTGTAGGATTTTGCAGATTTTTTTTTCTATCAAAGTGAGGAAGTTACCCTTTATTTCTGGTTTTTCTGAGAGATTTTTGTTATGAATGGTGTTGGATTTTGTCATATGACTTTTCTGAATTTATTTATAGGATCATGTGATTATTTTTCTTCTTTAGCTTTTTGATGTAATGGATTACTTTTAGTGCTTTTCAAATGTTAAACTAGCATTGCATAAGTAGAATAAATACTACTTGACCATGGTGTACAAATCTCATAAAATAGATTTGATTTGAGAATATATTTTGAGGATTTTTTCATCCATTCTCATGAGTAATATTGATCTGTGCTTGTCTTTACTTGTAACGTTTTGTCTGTTTTTGGTATTAGGGTACTACTGGCCTTATAGAATTAGTTCATAAGTATTCGCATTGCTTCTACCTTCTGGAAGAGATTATAGTGAATTGGTATAATTTCCCTAAATGTGAGGTAGAATTCACCAGTGAACCCATTGGGCCTGATGCTTTCTGTTTTGTGGAATATTATTTTTTTATTCAATTTATTTAATAGATAGAGGGATATTCAGATGATCTATTTATTCTTTTGTGAATTTTGGCAAGTGTGTCTTTCAAGTATAGATCCATTTCATATGTTATCAAATTTGTGGGTATAAAGTTGTGCATAATATGATTTTATTATATTTTTAAATACCATTGAATATATAGTGATATCTCAACTTAAATTTCTGATATTAGTATTTTGCATATTCACTCTCTTTTTTCTTAATTAGCCTGGCTAGAGGCATGTCAATTTGATTGATCTTTTTAAAATAATAAGCTTTTGATTTTATTCATTTTCTGTATTGATTTCCTGTTTTCAAATTTACTGATAACTGATATAGTTTTCGCTTTTTCTCTCCTTCTTACTTTGAATTTAACTACTCTTCTTTTGCTAGTTTTCCAAGATGAAAACTAAAATGATTGATGTTACTTCTTTCTTCTTTTCCAATATACACATTTAATGCTATAAATTTTCCTGTAAGCATTGCTTTTGCTACATCTAATACATTTTGACAAGTTGTATCTTTATTTTAATTTAATTAAAAATATTATTTAATTTCTCTTGAGATTTATTCTTTGAACCAATTATAATTTAGAAGTATATTATTGAATCTCCAAATATTTGGAGATTTTCTAACTGTCTTTCATTAATAGAGCTTTAGTTTAATTGCATTATAGTCTAAGAACAGACATTTTATGATTTCTGTTATTTTATATGTGCTAAAGTTTGTTTTGTGACCGACAATATGTTCTGTCTTGATGAAAGTTTCATGTGTGCTTGAGAAGAATGTATAATATGCTGCTGTTGGGTAATGTAGTCTATAGATATCTATTATATCCAGTGGATAATGGTACTATTGTGCTCAATTAATCTTACTGATTTTCTACTTGCTGGATTTGTCCATTTGTAATACGAATTTTCAGCAAGACAATCATATCATGTCACCTGCAAACAAATACTGATCTATTTCTTCTTTCTTTATCTGTGCACCTTTGGTTTTCTTTTCTTTCTTTCTTTCTTTCTTTTTTCTTATCTTATTGCATTAGTTAGGACCTCCAGCATAATGTTAAAAAGCAGTGGTAAGAGGGGACATCCTTTTTTTGTTTCTGATCTAAGTGGAAAAGCTTTGAGTTTATCACCATTAAGTATGATGTTAGCCGCAGGATTTAAAATCTCTGACTATAACAGTGCTTTCAACTATTCTTGCAGTTTTATCAGTTTTTTATTCATATTTTGATACTTTGTTGTTAGGTACACACACATTAAATATTGTTAGAAATATTGGCCCCTTTATCAATATGTAATATCCCTCCTTATCTCTGATAACTCTCATTGCTCTGAAGTCTGCTCTGTTTTGATTAGTGTTTACATGGTGTATCTTTCTCCTTCTCTTCACTTTAAATCTATGTAATACATTCTTTAATTTAAAATAAATTCTTTGTAAGCAACATATAGTTAAGTTTTGTTTTTTGATCCACACTAACAAGCTTTGTTTTTCAATTGATGTATTGAGACTCTTAATGTTTAAAGTGACTATTGATATAGTTTTATTAATACTACCATAGTTGTTACTGTTTTCCGTATTTATTGCCTTTGTCCTTTGTTTTTATTTTTGTCTTCTGCACGTTTTTGTCTTTTGTGTGTTTAATTGAGAATTGTAGGTGATTGCATTTTTCTATTTTCTTAGCATATGACCATCATTATTTTTTTCTACTTTTTAAGCAGTTGCTCTAGAGTTTACAATATGTTTTTATAACTAGTCCAAGTCTGCTTTCAAATAACACTATAATGCCTCACTTATAGGAGAAGTAACACAATAAGAAAATATTCCTAAATCTTCCTTCCAGTTCCCTTCTGTCATTGCTGTCATTTATTTTGCTCATACACAAATATATATTTGCACACGTATATAAAATACATAATCAAATTTACTATTAATTGAATAGACTGCTATTTGTGAAATTAATAATTTTAAAAACAGTTAAAAAATTTATTATTTTTACTTATTCTTTCTCCAATGTTCTTCCTTTCTTTGTGTAGATACAATTTTCTGACATATATCATATTCCTTCTTGCTAAAGGAGTTTTTTAAACATTTCTTGAAAGGCAAGTATACAGGCAAAAAAAAAATCTCAATTTATGTTTGTCTGAGAAAGTCTTTATCTACCCTTCAATTTGGAGAGAATTATTTATTATTTCACAGGGTCAGAATTCTATGTTGGTGTTATTTTCACTCTTGACACATTAAATATGTCACTCTACCCATTTATTGCTTTCATAGTTTATGAGAGAACTTGGATACAATTCTTATTTTTGTCCCTCTACTGGTAAGGTGTTTTCTCATTCCTGACTTCTTTACTTTTTTAAATTTTAAAGACGTGAGATATAATTCAGGATTACATACATAAGTGGCCTCCCTTTGGTCCCCACTTCACCTGGTGTGATCAGGTATCTTTATTGATGATGTGTGCCTCCCTCCTTCCCCTGGTAATTTCTCGCTACTGCCAGTCCCTTTCTTAAGTATTATGGTAAATATTCAGGGTCCACTTATGAGTGAGAACATGTGATACTCAATTCTTTGCTTCTGTGATGATCACTCAGTATTATAGACTCTAAATCCATCCAAGTTGCTGCGAAGTCCATAATTTTGTCCTTCTTAATGACTGTGTAATAGTCCATCCTGGGTACAAAATAAGCATGCAAAAAACAATCGCATTCTTATATACCAACAACAGAGAACCAAATAAAAAACACAATCCCATTCACAATAGCCACAAAAAATGATATACTTCAGCACTGCTCAAAGAAATCAAAGAAGACACAAACAAATGGAAAAATATTACATGTTCAAGGATTGGAAGAATCAACATTGTTAAGATGTCCATCCTACCAAAGGCAATCTACAGATTCAATGCTGTACCCACTAAATTACCAACATCATTGTTCTCAGACCTGGAAACGACAATACAGAAATTCATATGGAAACATAAATGACCACGAATAACCAAAACAATTCTTAGCAAAAGAAACAAAGCAACTAAAGAAACAAAGCACTTCCAGACTTTTAACTTTATGATAAGGCTACAATAATCAAAACAGCCTGGTATTGGTATAAGAACAAGCATATAGACCACTGAGACAGGATTGAGATTCTGGAAGCAAAATCTCTGACTTTTTTCAAGATTTTTTGTAGTATTTGATTTCCTAAAGTTTGAATATAACATACTTAGGTGTAGTGTTTTGTTTGTTTTTTCATTTTTCCCTGTTTGGTATTCTCTGAGCTTCCTGGATCTGTAGTTTGGCATCTGACATTAACTTGGGAAATTTTCTAGTCATTATTGCTTCAAATGTTTCTTCTGTCTCTTTATCTCTTTCTTCTCCTTCTGGTATTACCATTATCTATATGATAAACCAGTCATAGTTGTTCCACAGTTCTTGGATATTGTTTTTGTTTTGTTTTTCCCCATCTTTTTTCTCTTTGGTTTTAAGACTTGGAAGTTTTTATTGCCATATCTTGTAATTCAGATTTGTTTCTTCATCAGCCATGTGCAGACTAATGATAAGCCCATCAAAAGCATTCTTCGTTTCTGTGTTAGTGTTTTTTATCTCTTGTATGTTCTTCTATTTTCCTTAGAATTTCTGTCTCTGTGTTTATATCACCCATCTGTTCTTTTATGAAATCTACTTTTCCAATAAAGTCCCTAGAATATTTATCATAGTTTTTTGGTTTTTTATTTGCTTAAGTCTGGTCTGATAATTCCAACACATTCCTGACACATCTGACTCTGGTTCTGATGCTTTGTTCAGTCTCTCTAAACTGTGTAATTTTATCTATTATTGTACTTTATAATTTTTTGTTAAAAGGTAGGCATGATATACTGAGCAACAGGAACAATGGTCAATAGACCTTTAGTAATATAGTGATAAGTAATATAAGGAGGAGAAACACATAGGCGTATATGCTTATGATTAGGTTTGAAACTTTTGGTAAGTCTGTGCCCATGAACTGTGAACTTCACCAATGCTTGTCAATTTACCCTCTCTCCTTAGGTAAGACAGGATGGCCAGAGGGGCGATGGATTATTTTTTTTCATCCAGGTCA
Source organism: Carlito syrichta (assembly GCF_000164805.1). Lineage (NCBI taxonomy): Eukaryota > Metazoa > Chordata > Mammalia > Primates > Tarsiidae > Carlito > Carlito syrichta. The sequence continues at coordinate 632,144 of NW_007252517.1, read as the reverse complement.
GTTAGATTCTGACATAACCCCAACAGATTAGGCTGTGATCAAATAATTTCTTCTGAGGGTGGGCCTTGTTAAGAAGAACAGATCGCTCTGGTGTATTCCAAAATAGTTCTCATTCCCATTCCCAAAGTCCACAGAACAGGAGTTAAAACTCTTGAATTTGGGGTTTTCATGAAAAGATCTCTATCCTACAACCCTGCAAAAATTTTAACCTAACATCCACTATCTACATTTTTGGTGCTGATTATTTTGCCTTTTCTACCATAACTATAAAATGCCCAGGATTCCCCCCAATCCCAAAAGTTCTAGACCCTGAAGATCCTATGGTCTGAAGGCAACCCTCCTGTGTCAACCACACCTATTCCTTTCCTAACCAACATTCTCTTTATTTTTCTTAAAAGCACTTATTAATAAACAACATTATAAAAATAAACACATAACTATTCACACACACACACACACACATACACACACACACACACACACACACACACTAAAATGTAACCTCTGTAAATTCAAGAACCATATCACTTTGGTTCACAGTTATATCTAGGGCCTAGAATAGTGCCTAGCATAAAATAGATTTGCAAATATTTATTGAATGTGTGATTCTGTCACAAGTGAAAAGGATTTTCAATCAAATTGACACTATGTCTAGGATGTCAATCAGTTTGGATAGTTTTAAGACTCAAATGACTTATTTTATTTGACTAGCAAATGTATTCAGTCAAAATGTCATCATGTAGGTATAATTGATATGATAGCTCCTCATTAATATAATTATATGTAAAGTTATTTGTATTTCAAAAAATATATGCCCAATGATATGATATGCTAAAATTCTAGAACATCCGAAAAGCAGGCAGAAAAAACTTTTTAAATGTTCAAAATGTTTTAAATATTATCATAATAATATAGAAAAGCTTATTATATAGAATTGTTTTCTTCGTCAGTCTAGCTAGGGGACCATCGATTTTGTTTATCCTTTCGAAGAACCAGCTTTGTGTTTCATTGATTTTTTTGTATTGTCTTTTTGTCTTCTATGTCCTGGATTTGGGAATTTATTTTGGTGATCTGGATTCTTCTGCTGAAATTAGCATTTTTGTGGTCTTGCTTTTCCAGCTTCCTTAGGTG
>NW_007252517.1:612697-630836 GCF_000164805.1 Carlito syrichta | reverse complement strand
TCTTTGTGGGTTTTGGGGGGACCTTATTGGTGTTAATGTTTATTTTTATTCCACTGTGGTTCAAGAAGGTACATGGTAGAATTTCAGTCCTTTTAAATTTGCTTATGCTTGATTTATGGCCAATTATGTGGTCGATCTTGGAATACGTTCCATAAGGTGATGAGTAGAATGTGTATTCTCTGGTCTTTGGATGGAGTGTTCTGTATGTATCAATTAAGTCCATTTGGTACAGAGACACATTGAGGTTCCAGATCTCATTGCTGATTTTTGTCCTGATGATCTGTCTAGGGTTGTGAGTGTGGTATTAAAGTCCCCATTATGATGTTGTTAGAGTCAATATCCTTCTTTAGTTTTCCTTGGAGTTGCTTTATAAAAGTTGGTGCACCTATGTTAGGTGCATATATGTTTAGGATAGATATTTCTTGTTGATGGAGTGAACCTTTTATCATTATGTAGTGGCCTTCTGTATCTTTTTTTAATTTTTGATAGCTTAAATGGTATGTTGTCTGAAATTAGGATTGCGACTCCTTTCTTTTTTGTTCCATTTGCCTGAAAATTTGTTTCCCATCCTCTTACTTTGAGTCTGTGCATATCCTTTCTAGTGAGATGGGTCTCTTGAAGTCAGTATATTGTTGCCTGGTGATATTTTATCCATTTTGCCATTCTATGTCTTTTCAGTGGTGCATTTAGTCCATTCACATTCAGGCTAATTATTGAAATGTGAGAGTTAGTCCCTATCATAGAGTTCTTATAGAATTGTTCTTCCACTTGGTTTATTGTCTTTCTTTTGTTTTGGGGGTTGGTTCATGTGTATTTTATTCTTTTTCCTGTACTCTTGTGAAGAACGTTGTTATTTTTTTCCCCTTTTCTTCTATGTTTAGTCAGAAACACAAAAGATGAAGTCACATCTGACTCTGAAGAAATACAAAAGATCATCAGACATTACTATATACACTTGTATGGAAACAACTTGAAAACCTCACAGAAATGGAGGATTTTCTGTCATCACACAACCTACCTAGGTTGAAACAAGAAGAAATTGAGACCCTAAACAGACCAATAACAATCAAGGAAATTGACTATGTAATAAGAAAACTATCTACAAAAAAAATCCCTGGACCAGATGGCTTTCCAGCAGAATTCTACAAGATATTTAAGGAGGAACTGATTCCAATCCTACTGAAGTTTTTTCAGGTGATTGAGAAAGATGGAACCCTCCCCAAGTCATTTTATGAAGCTAACATCACATTGATACCCAAATCAGGTAAAGATCTAACAAAAAAAAGAACTACAGGTCAATATCTTTGATGAACAAAGATGCTAAAATTCTCAACAAGATCCTAGCAAACCGGATTGAACAACACATCTCAAAAATCATCCATTATGACCAAGTAGGCTTCATCCCTGGGATGCAAGGGCTGGTTCAACATTCGTAAAACAATAAATGTAATTAAATACATCAACAGATGTCAAAACAAAAACCACATGATTATATCATTAGATGCAGAAAAATCTTTTGATAATATCCAGCACCCTTCTTGATAAAAACCCTCGAACATCTAGGCATACAGGGAACATAACTCAAAGTAGTAAAAGCCATCTACGAGAAACCCACAGCCAGCATATTCCTAAGTGGACAAATATTGGAACCATTTCCCCTGAAAACTGGAACAAGACAAGGATGCCCACTCTCACCCCTCTTGTTCAATATAGTATTGGAAGTCCTGGCTAGAGCAATCAGAGAAGAGAAGGCAGTCAGGGGTATCCAAATAGGAAAAGAGGAAGTCAAATTATCTCTCTTTGCAGATGACATGATCGTGTACCTTGAAAACCCAAGAGAATCTGTCAAAAACCTCCTTACTCTGATAAAGGCCTTTGGCAAAGTCTCAGGATATAAACTCAATGTGCAAAAGACAATCGCATTTCTTTACACCAATAATAAACAAACAGAAACCCAAATAAGATGCACAATTCCATTCAAAATAGCCACACAAAAAAAGAAATACATTGGCATCTTCCTAACCAGAGAAGTGAAAGACCTTTACAATGAAAACTTACAAAACTCAGCTCAAAGAAATCAAAGATGACCCAAACAAGTGGAAAAATATCCCATGCTCGTGGGTTGGAAAAATCAACATTGTGAAGATGTCCATCTTACCTAAGGCAATCTACAGATTCAGTGCAATACCTGTCAAATTAACAGCAACATTCTTCTCAGACCTAGAAAAAACAACACAGGAATACATATGGAAACACAAATGACCAAGAATAGCCAGAACAATACTCAGCAAAAAAAAAAAAAAAAAAAGCAGGTTGTATCACATTACCAGACTTCAAACTTTACTGTAAAGCTACAATCATCAAAATAGCTTGGTATTGGTATAGGAACAGGCATATAGATCAATGGAATAGAATTGAGATTCCAGAAGCAAAACCTCAATTTCTCAACCAACTCATCTTCAACAAAGCTTCCACCACCTATCACTGGGGAGAGGAGAATCTATTCAGTAAATGGTGCTGGGAAAATTGTGTGACCACATGCAGAAGATTGAAACAGGACCCCTATCTATCCCCACATACAAAAATTAACTCCAAATAGATCAGAGACCTAAATGTAAAACCTCAAACCATAAGAACCTTAGAAAATGAAGGACATACCCTCATGGAAATTGGAACTGGCATCCAATTCCTGAACAAAACTCGAAACCACAGGCCATAAGAGAGAAGATAGACAAGTGGGACCTCATTAAACTGACAAGCTTCTGCAAAGCCAAAGAAACCATCAAGAGAGCAGGGAGACAGCCTACAGACTGGGAAAAAGTATTTGCCAATTCCAGGTCTGACAAAGGCTTAACATCTTGGATCTACAAGGAAGTCAAACATGCTGAAAAGAAAAAAACAAACAACCCCATTATAAAATGGGCAAAAGATATGAACAGACACTTCACAATGGAAGACATTTGAGCAGCCAACAGACACATGAAGAAATGCTCAACCTCACTAATCATCAGGGAGATGCAAATCAAAACCGCACTGAGATACCACCTAACTCCAGTCAGAACGGCAATTATCAATAACTCAGAAAATAGTAGTTGTTGGAGAGGATGTGGCGAAAAGGGAACAATCCTACACTGTTGGTGGGAGTGTAAACTAGTGCAACCTCTGTGGAAAGCAGTGTGGCAATTCCTAAAAACTCTAAACATCAACCTCCCATATGACCCTGCAATCCTCCTACTGGGAATATACCCTGAAGAACTCAAATCACTCTATAAAAAAGACACCTACACTCGAATGTTTATCACAGCATTGTTCACAGTAGCAAGAACCTGGAACCAACCACGCTGTCCATCAAAAGGGGACTGGATTAAAAAAATGTGATACATATACACGATGGAATACTATGCAGCCATAAAAAAGAACAAAATCATGAATTTTGCAGCAACCTGGATGGAGCTAGAGTCTATAAGACTGAGTGACCTCTCAGAGAAAGAAAGATCTGAGTATCACATGTTCTCACTCATATAGTGGACCTTGATCATCCAACGCACTACCATAAGAAAATGACTGACAGTGGGGGTAAACTATGGGGGGAGTGGGACTAATGGTAGTAAACATCTGTCTGGGGATGGGGAGACACCTGTTATCAACAAGGGGGCCTGAATGAAGCATATTTGTATACCTAACCCTTAACTGTACCCCACAATGTCAAAATTAAAAATATTGATAAAAAAGAATTGTTTTCATATTTTTCTAAAATAAAATATTATGAATAGACAAAATACTCAAATCTTATAAAACATATTGTTGTTGATTGGTACAATTGTGAGCTATTGCTATTTTCCTTGTTATACCTTTTGATGCTTTTCATATTTTTTGCAATAAATATGTATTAATTTTATAAGGGGAAATTTACTTAAGGCAAATAATATTTTAAGATCCTGAAGGTTAAAATATAAAGCACATGGTAAAACCAAAGATTAAAATATTAGAATTGTCTATTATTTTATGTATTTTAATACACAGAATACAAATATGGAAGTTTTTTGTCACCTCTATGCTAATTACTAGTTATAAAACTGTTTATTCCTCAAGGTGAATTATTTTAATAATTTTTATATCTTCTTTGTTTCTTGATGTAACACTTTTAATTAGCACTATTATTCTTGGCTCTTTTTTCCTATTACATGTGAATTAAATAATATTGTTTTAATAAAATTATTTTACAACATTTTCCAATTTATAGAAAAATTATGAAGATAGTTCAAACGTTTTCAATAAACTCTTTACCCAGTTGTCTCATTAGCATATTACATTATTATAGTACATGTGTTCCAATTAATGAGTCAATATTTATACACTACTTTTAACTAATGTCCAGACTTTATTTAGATTTTCTTAGTTTTCTTTTTTATTATTGTTATTTTATTATTTTTATTTTAATGACATGGGGTACAATTCAGGGTTAGGTATACAAGTGGTCATTGTACAGGTAAAGTTTGGGCCACACTTTGGTCCCCATTTCACCTAGTTTGAGATAAGATACACTTATGATGAAATGTTTCTCCCTCCTTCCCCTGGCAGTTTCCTACTACTACCAATCCTTTTCTAATAGTATTATGATAATTGTTTAGTGTCCACTTATAAGTGAAAACATGGTACTCAGTTCTTTGTTTCTGTGAAAGATCATTGAGTATTTTAGACTCTAAGTTCATCCAAGTTGCTGCAAAGTTCATAATTTTGTCTTTGTTATGACTGTGTAATATTCTACTGGGTATATGTACCACATTTTTTATTCAGTCAACTTTTTATGGGCAGCACGATAGGTTCCATGTTTTTGCTATTGTGACTAATGCTGCAATAAACATGTGTGTGCAGATTTTTCATAGAGTGATGTGAGTTCCTCCAGGTATATTCCAGAAGGGGATTGCTGGTTATGTGAATGGTTGATTTTTAGTTCTTTCAGGAATTGCCCCACTGTTTTCCACAGATGTTGCACTAGTTTACACTCCCACCAACAGTGTAGAAGTATTCCCTTTTCCTTGCATCCTCTCCAGCATCTGTTGTTTTTTTAGTTATTGATGATGACCACCCTAACCAAAGTTAGATGGTATCTCAGTGTGGTTTTAATTTGCATTTCTTTGATGATTAATGAGGTTGAATATTTTTTCATATATCTGTTGGCTACTCATATAACTTCATTTGAGAAGTGTCTATTCATATCTTTTGCCCATTTTTTAATAGGGATGGTAGTTTTATTTTTCCTCTTTGCCAAAAATTTTCATGCATTGATAAAGGACTTTGGCAAAGTCTCTGGGTAAAAAAAAATCAATGATGCAAAAGCTAGTCACATTCTTATACACCAACAAAAAAAACAGGCAGAGAACCAAATAAAAAGCACAATCCCATTCACAATAGCAACAACAAAAACAAAAATGAAGTACTTCAGCATCTTCCTAACCAAGGAAGCGACAGACCTTTACAATGCAAACTACAAAACACTGCTCAAAGAAATCAAAGATGACACTATCAAATGGAAAAATATTCCGTGATTGGAAGAATCAATATTGTTAAGATGTCCATCCTACCAAAGGCAACCTGCAGATTTAAATTAAATTACCAACATCATTCTTCTCAGACCTGGAAACGACATTACAGAAATTCATATGGAAACATAAACGACCACAAATAGCCATAACCATCCTTAGCAAAAGAAAAAAATCAGGAGGTATCACACTTCCAGACTTTAAACTTTATTATAAGGCTACAATAATCAAAACAACCTGGTATTGGTAAAAGAACAGGAACATACGCCAATCGAACAGGATAGAGATTCTGGAAGCAAAGCCTTAATTTATCAACCAACTCATTTTCGGCAAAGCCTGCACTAACAACCACTGAGGAGAGGGGAATTTATTCAGTAAATGGTGCTGGGAAAACTGACTGACCACATGCAGAAGATTATAGCAAGACCCATACCTATCACCATACACAAAAATCCACTCTAAATGGATCAAAGACCTAAGCATAAAACTTCAAACTATAAGAACCTTAGAAAATGCAGGAGACACCCTTATGGAAATTAGAACTGGCAATCAATTCCTGTTAAAACCCCAAATGCCATAAGAGATAAGATAGACAAGTAGGACCTCATCAAACTGAAAATCTTCTCCAAAGCAAAATAATACATCAAGAGAATGGGGAGATAGCCCACATAATGTGAAAAAAAAATGTTTGCCAACTTTATATCTGACAAAGGCCTAACATCTAGGATCTACAAGGAATTCAAACATGCTGAAAAGATTTTCTTACTTTTCATTCAATATCCCTCTTTGTTGTTTTTGTTGTTGTTGTTGTTGTTTGTTGTTGTTGTTTTTGGTGGGGGGGAAGTTTCCGGAGTCCAAAGTATCACATTATATTTAATTATCATATATCCTTGGGCTACTCCTCACCTGGACAGCCATCAGAATTCTCTTGTTTTGATGTCCTTGGCAGTTTTGAGAAGTACTAATTAGGTATTTTGTAAAAATTGTCTGATGTACCTCTCATCATTAGAATGAAGTTGTGTTTTAGGAGGAGGGACACCGTATATGTGCCATTTTCATGAAAATTAGCACATACTATCAACATGTCTTATCATTGTTGATGTTGACCTTGATCCTGTGTCAGATTTCTTCATTGTAAAGTAATTATTTTACCCCTTTTAATACTTTACCTTTGGAAAGGAGTCACTATGCATAACCTTCCCTTAAAGATTAGAGAATTGTGCTCTATTTCCTTGAAGGTGACACATGTACACAAATTATTTGAAATTCTTCTGTAAGCTATCTTTGTCTTTTTCTCCACCTTTTAAATTTATTCAATCATGTATTTATATCAATACAAATTCATGAATAATTATTTAATACTTTGGTTAAAATCCAGTGCTATTTTGTTCATTGTTTTGTGTACGTTCTTTGAGAGTTCGTTTCACTGGATCCTATGCCTCTTTGACAGACCTCCTCAAAGTATGTGTGTAAGTGTTTGTGTGAGTGTGTGTTTAGCACTTCCTTGCTTTTAGGTGCTATAAGATGATTCAAGCTCATCTTACATATTCCCAATTCCAAACCTACAATCAGTCATTTATATATGTAACTCTGATTCCTTTTATTGGAAAATGACATCAGAAACTAAAATCTGCGTACTAGGTGTACTCATTTCTAATGAAGTGTCACTTCTTATATTTTTATTTTCATTTTTAGATTTGAGAGTACATATGCACATTCATTACACGAACATATTGTGTAGTGGTAGGGATTGGGTCTCAGGTGGCCCATTCCCCAAACAGAGAACATTGTGCCCTGTAAGTAGTTTCTGAACTCTAACCCCTTTCTCCTTTTGTTGGTGTCTCCCAACTCTATTATTTCTATATTTCTAACCATTTAGCTCCCAGATATGAGTGAGAATATGCAGTGTTTGGTTTTCTGTTTCTGAGTCAGTCAGTTTACATATAATGATGATCTCCAGCTTCATCTGTGTTGCTGCAAATGTCATAGTTTCATTCTTTTTTTATGACTGCATAGTATTCCATGGTGTATATATGTCACATGTCACTATCTGCTGATCAGTTGTTGGGCAATTGTGCTGCAAAGAATATGCAGGTGCAGGTGTCTGTTTCATAAAGACCTCTGTTCCTTAGGGTAGATACTTAGTAGTGGAATTGCTGGGTCAAATGATAGATCTACTTTTAGTTCTTTGAGTACTCTCCATACTGCTTTCCATAGAGGTTGTACTAATTTACATTCCCACCAACAGTAATAGTGTTCCATTTTCTTCAAATTCACATTAGCATCTATTGCTTTTTCATTTTTTTATAGTGGCCATCCCAACTAGTGTAAGGCAATATCTCATGCTGGTTTGACTTTTCATTTTCTTTTTTTTTTTTTTTTTTTTGAGTTGGAGTCTCACTCAGTCGCCCAGACTGGAGTGCAGTGGCCGCTCCTGGCCACTGCAGCCTCCACCTGCTGGGCTCTGGCGATCCTTCCGCCTCAGCCTTCCGAGTAGCCCGAATTATAGGCATGTGCTACCACGCCGGGCTGATTTTTTTTTATTTATTGTAGAGATGAGGTCTCGCTGCCCAGTTAGGTCTCGAACCCGTGGGCTCAGGCAATCCACTCACCTCAGCCTCCCAAAGGCGCGGGATTACAGGCTGAGCCACCATTTTCTTCATTATGAATGGTGTTGAACATTTTTTCATATATTTGTTGGCCATTTGTATGTCTTCCTTTGAGGGATGTCTGTTCATGTCATTTGCCCACTTTTTAATGGGGTTGTTATTTTTTTTTCTTGCTGATTTGTTAGAGTTCTTTGTAGATTCTGGATTTCAGTACTTTGTCAGATGTATAGTTTGCAAATATCTTCTCCCCTTATGAAGATTGCCTGTTTGTCTGTCGATTATTTCTTTTTCCTTGCAGAAGCTTTTTCATTTAATTCCCACTTCTTTATTTTTGTTTTAGTTACCTTTACTTTTAGAGATTTAGCCATAAATGACTTGCCTAGGCTGATGTCCATAAGAGTTTTTCCTAGGTTTCCTAGAATTTTTATGGTTTCAGAACTGATGTTTAAGTGTTTAATCCATCTTAAGTCAATTATTGTATATGGGAAGATATAGTGATCAAGTTTCATTTTTCTGCATGTAGTCATCCAATTTTCCCAGCACTATTTGTTGAATAGGGTGGCCTTACTCCAGTGTATGTTTTTGTCTGCTTTGCCAAAGATCTGTTGGCTGTAGGTATGTGGGTCTACTTCTGAATTCTCTATTCCGTTCCACTGGTCCACATGACTGACCAGTACCATGCTGTTTTGGTTACCACAGCCTGGTGGTATAATTGAAAGTCGGGTAATGGGATGCTTCCAGCTTTGTTCTTTTTCTTTAGGATTGCTTTGGCAATTTTGGTTCCTTTTTTGTTCCAAATGAATTTCAGGATTATTTTTTCTAATTCTGTCGAAATCACTTCTGTAGTTTGATAGAGATTGCATTGGATATGTAGATTACTTTGAGTAATATGGTCATTTTAATAATGTTGATTCTCCCTATCCATGAGCATGGGACATTTTTCCATTTGCTTGTGTCTTCTGCAATATCTTTTATCAGAGTTTTGTAGTTCTCCTCGTAGAGATCTTTCACCTCCTTGATTAAATATATTCCCAGATATTTTAGCTTTTTGACTGCTATTGTAAATGGAATTGAGTTCTTGATTTCTCAACTTGGTCACTATTGGTGTATAGCAGTGCTACTGATTTATGTGTGTTAATTTTGTACCCTGAAACTTTTTTGTCAAGTTCGGGAGTCTTTTTTTTTTTAAAGATGTGGGATACAATTTAGGGTTAGGTATACCAATAATCATTGTACAGGTAAAATTTGGGCCTCACTTTGGTCCCCACTTCACCTGGTTTGAGGTCAGGTACCTTTATTGATGAAGTGTGTCTCCCTGCCTGGCAGTTTCCCACTACTGCCAATCCCTCTTTTATAGTATTATAATTGTTCAGGGTCTGCTTATGAGTGAGAACATGTGGTACTCAATTCTTTGTTTCTGTGATAGATCACTCAGTATTATACTTTAAATCCATCCAAGTTGCTGTGAAGTTCATAATTTTGTCATTCTTTATGGCTGTGTAATATTCCATCATGTATATATAACAGTTATTTTAACCAAGTCTTTTGAAGGAATCTTTTGGATAGTCTATGTATAAAATCATATCATTGGCATATAGAGATAGTTTGATTTCTTTTCCAATTTGGATACTCTTTATTTCTTTGTCTTGCCTCATTGCTCTGGCTAGGACTTCCAGTACTATGTTGAATAGTAGTGGTGGATGTGGGCATTCATGACTCGTTCCAGTTCTGAGGGGAAACATGTTCAACTTTTCCCCATTCAGGATGACGTTGACCCAGTCAAATAAAACATAACTTTTATTGTTTTGAGAAATGTTCCTTCTATGCTTATTTTACTGAAGGTTTTTCTGTCATGAAGGGATGCTGATGTTTATCAAATACTTTTTCTGCACCTATTGAAATGATCTTATGATTTTTGCTTTTAATTCAGTTTTGGAAGTGGATCGCATTTATTAACTCACGTGTGTTGAACCACTCTTGCATCCCTAGGATAAAATCCACTCATTCATGGCATATTTGTGTGTGTGTGTGTGTGTGTGTGTGTGTGTGTGTGTGTGTGTGTGTGTGTGTGTGTGTGTGTGTGTGTGTACGCTATTGAATTTGGTTTGCTAATATTTTGTTGAGGATTTTTGTGTCTATGTTCATAAGGAACATTGGTCTGTAGTTTTCTATTTTTGTTATGTCTTTTGTCTGGATTTAATATCAGAGTAATACTGCCCTTGGGGAATGAGTTATGGAGGATTTTCTCCTCTTCAATATTGTGGAATAACTTCAGTAAAATTGGTACCAGTTCTTCTTTGAAGGTCTGATTGAATTCAATTGTGAGATCTTCAGGTCTTGAACTTTTTTGTTGTTTTTGGGAGACTTCTAATTACTGTTTTAATCTTTCTACTCATTGATCTGTTCAGGGTTTCTATTTCTTCCTAATTATAGATTGTCTAGCTTGTTTGCATAAAGGTAATCATAATACTCTTGGATGATCTTGTGAATTTGTTGTATCAGTTGTTGTCTCCCTTTTCATGTCTGATTGAGCTAATTTGAGTCTTCTCTCTTCATTTCTTAATTAATCTAGCTAGTACACCATCAATTTTGTCTTTTCAAAGAACCAACTTTTAATTTAATTGATTTTTTTATCTCAATTTTATTTAGTTCCACTCTGATCTTTTTTGTTATGACCTTTTTTTTTTTAGCTTCAGCTTTGGCTTTTCATGTTTTTCTAGTTCCTTGAGGTGTGATATCAATATGTAATATTTCAGTCTTATTAATATAGGCAATAAGTGCTATAAATTTTCCTCTGAGCACAGCCTTGGCTGTGTCCCAGAGGTTTTGATAACTTGTTTCATTGATGTCATTTGCCTCAAGGAGTTTTTAAATTTCCTTCTTGATTTCGTTGTTGACCCAAGCATAATTTAGGAGTAAATTGTTTAATTTCCATATCTTTGTTTGGTTTCATGAGCTCTTCTTGGAGTTAATTTCTAGTTTTATTGCATTGTAGTCTGAGATAATGCTTGATATGATTTCAACTGTTTTGAATTTATTGAGACTTGATTTGTGGCCTATCATATGGTCTATCTTAGAGAATATTCCATGTGCTGATGAGAAAAATGTGTATTCTGTAGTTTGGGGATGGAATGTTCTGTAGGTATCTGTTGGTTGCCTTTTCTCTAGAGTCCTGTTTAGCTCCAATGTTTCTTTGTTTACTTTCAGTCTTAATGTTCTGTCTATTGCTATCAGTGGAGTGTTGCAGTCCCCCACTATTATTACATTGCTGTCTATCTCTTTTTTCTGTCTACTAAAATTTGTTTTACAAAATTGTGGACTCTGGTGTTTAGGCACATATATTTAAAATGTTATGCCCTCTCATTGGATTAATACCTATAGTATTATATAATACCCATCTTTTTTGTTTGTACGTTTGTTTTTTTCTGTTGTTAATATAAAGTTTATTTCATTTGATATGAAAATAGCTACTCCTGCTAGTTTTGGGGTTCCATTTTTGTAGAATAGTTTTACTTATCCTTTTACCTTGAGCCTATAGGAATCTTTGTTAGTTAAGTGGGTCTCTTGAAGACAGCAAATATTTGGATTGTGTATTTTTATCCATTCTGCCAGTCTATATCTTTTTGGTGGGGCATTGAGACCATTGACATGCATAGTTAATAATGTTATGTAGGGCACTATCCTATTCATCATACTGGTTTGTATCTAGTTGCTTTGTTTATTTTCTCTATTGAGTTGGTGTTCCATAAAACCTGTGAACTTTATGATATACAGCATTTTTCTATTGGTATATTTTTCTATTTTATTGTTTTAGTATTTAGAACTTCTTTGAATATTTCTTGTAGAACCGGTCTAGTTGGGACAAATTTCCTCAGCATTTACTTATCTGAGAAGGACTTCATTTCTCCTTTATTATGAAACTTAGTTTTGTGGGATACAAAATTCTTGCCTGACAGTTATACTGTTTGAAGAAATGGAAGATGGGCCCTACTCCCTTCTGACTTGTAGGGTTTCTTCTGAAAAGTCTTCTGTTAGTCCTATAGGTTTGCCTTTGTACATTATTTGATGCTTTTGCTTCACTTCTCTTAAAATTATTTCCTTCATATTAACTTTGCATAGTCAGATGATTATATGCTTTTGAGATGACTTTTTTGCAATTAATCTCCTGGGGGTTCTTTGTACATCTTGTATATGGATGTTTAGCTCTCTGACAAGGGAAGTTTTCCTCCATTATTCCCTCAGATAGATTTCCCAAACCTATTGTTTTCTTTTCATTCTCAGGAACAGGTATAATTTTTAGGTTTGGGTGTTTTACATAATGCCACATTTCTTGGAGAATTTATTCTGTTCTCTTGATTTTTTTTTCTTATTATTGTCTGGGTTAATTTCAAAGCCTTCTCTTCAGGTTCTAAGATTCTGTCTTCTGTGTGTTCTAGTCTACTATGAAAATATTCCACTGCATTTTGTATTTCTCTAAATGTTTTCTGCATTGCCATATTTTCAGCTCTTTTTCTAAAGGTGTCTATCTCCCTGCATAAATTGTTTATCCCTGTTTTGAATAGCTTTATTTTTAAAAATTTCTTTATATTGATTTTCAACTTTCTCTTGAAATTCTTTGATAAATTTATCATCAGCCTTTTGAATTCTGTGTATTTCAACAGTTTCATTTTGGTTAGAGTTAATTGCTGAAGAGTTCGTGTGGTCTTTGGGGGGTGTTGGAAAACTGTTTTTTCATATTGTCAGAATTGTTTTTCTGGTTTCTTCTTATTTTAGTAGACAATTTATTCTTATTTGAGGTTGGCAGTGGGTTGACAGAGACACTGTAGAGTTCCCTTGTTTATATATAGCCTTAATATAATGACTTTCTCAATTGCCAAATGTGGCAGCCCTGTGCTGTGTACTTACACTGGCACACAGTATCCTGAGTGACTGGAGTGACTTGGAAAGTGTTATTAACTGGTGCCTTCCCCTAAGCTGAGGTATTGTATCCAATATGTTTGACTGTAGTGTTGACCTCCAGCTAATAGGTGGCACTTGTAAGAGAAAGCTGGCTGCAGTGGCAGCTATAGGGTTTTTCCTAGTAAATGTTGTTCCAAGAAAATATTCAGCCAGCTTAGGCCAAAGGCAGAACTCTGAGAATTTCCCAGGTTTTCTGTCTGTTTTGAGTATTCTAGGGTATTGCAAGTGAGAGGAGATGGAACATTTCACCAATATGCACTCTTAGCTACCATGGTGGGGATTAGAAGAGAGTTCCAGGCCACCTGGGATCAACGCTGTTATGCAGAACAGGCCTAGAAGAGTTCCCAAGGGGAATGAGAGGTTGCAATGGCAATATCTGAATGTCAAGGTACAACCAACTTCAGGGCTTCAGGCGTTCTAAGGCAACCCACCCAGCCAGGAGCTGTGTATAGCCTGGAGTTTGCCCTTGGAGCCTATTGCCTCCTAAGCTGGAGGGAAAGCAGCTACTCCATCCTGCAAGGATTGAATTCTGGAAACTGGCAGCCAGTGCTGCTTAATGCTTTTTTCCTGTAGCACTCCAAGGCAGTGCATGGCTGTGGGGAAGGCAGGTCCTGTGAGAGGCTGGGGTCCCACACGGCTCAGAGACCTGAAAGTTTGTGGCTGGAGCACAGAACTCCTGAATTCCCATCATTCACTCTCCCCACTGTGGTGGACTGTTGTGGTGGGTGCAGGAAAGAGTCCAGGCAATTCCAGCCTAGATTGGCAGATTTTTTCTTCTTTTCTCTAAGTGTTTATTATTACTTCTTTGGAGACTCATGGGATGTGCTGCTGAATCCATTCCTCTCAGGGTGCTGAGGAAATTCTCTTTATCTTGATTTAATCTGCAGGAGAAGTTCACTTTAGCTGTCTCATATTGGTTGTCTTAATCCAGACTGCCCCATCTTAATCTAGACTGCCCATTTATTTTAAGCACTCTAAACTGACTAAGCAGAGAAATATATATGTGCATACTAATACATGTATATGCTGATACCTATAAATATTAATGTACACAATCTGTATCTATAATATGCCAAACATGAGTTTATACTGAAATCTCCAACTCTAATATCACACTGATCTTCTAGCCACCTCTCTTTGTTTATTTCAAAATTTCTACTCCAACAATATGAAAGATCCACAATCCACTATCAATTTACATAATTGTTCAACTCCAGCAGACATGTACAGAAATATCATAATTTTTAACTCATGGTCTCATGGGGGAAAAAAAGATCTTTATCACCTACAGCAGCAGTATTCAACCTTTTGGGGATCAGGGAGAGTTTTGTGGTATACAATTTTTCCACAGACTGGGGCTGGAGGATGGTTTGGGGATTACTCAAATACATTATATTTATTGTGTACTTTATTTCTATTATGATTACATTGTAACATACAATAAAATTATTATTATTATGAAATTATTATTTTGATATGAGTCTGCAAGCAACTGGTTATGGTCTCTGTGCAGTCAAGTCTTACTGCTAATGTCAGTCTGTATTTGTAGCCACTCCCCAGCACTAGCATCACTGCCTCTGCTTCACCTCAGATCATCAGGCATTAGATTATCATAAGGAGCTTGCAACCTAGATCCCTTCCATGCACAGTTCCCATAGGGTTCATGCTCCTATGATAATGCTGCCACTGACCTGACAAGAGGTGGAGCTCAGGCAGTAATGCAAATGATGGTGAATGACTGGAAGCACAGTTGAAGCTTCACTCACTTTCCTGACACTCACCTCCTGCTGTGGGACCTAGTTCCTAACAGGCCACAGACCAGTACCAATCCATGGCCCCGGGGTTGAGGGTCCCTGACCTAGAGTATATTGCTTAGGCATAGTTCTTTTGCCTTTAGTGTCACCACATCCTCTCATTTCCAAAATTACTTAAGTAAGGACCTTATTTCTCCACCATCCTCAGTGAGATTGTTTCATATATTTACAATAAGTTTAGTTTTTTTTGTCATATACTGTATTTCATCCTGAACTATCAGAAACATCTAAATGATTTTTTTGAAATTTGACATATTATTTAATATTTTTACTGTACTCTTCTTTTGATTTTCACAAATATGTAATGTTACATATACAACATTCCTATATGATACTGAGTAGTTTCACCACATTGTAAATCTGTTTTGCCTATTCAATTATCCACTCCCCACCCCCGTTCTCACAATTACTGACCTTCTTACTTACTATCTTTATAGGTTTGCCTTTATCAAAATGTCATGTTATTGAAATCATACAGAATGTAGCCTTTACAGACTACCATCTTTCACTTAAAATATGCATTTTAGTACCATCTACATTTTCTCATGGCTTGATAATTCATTTCTTTTTATCATTGAATAATATTCCATTGTATGAATATACCACAGTTTGTTTATTCACTCACATATTGAAGGATTCTTGGTAGCTTCCAGGTTCTGGTGATAATCAAAACAGTTTTTTATAAACACTCATGTACAGGCTTTTGTGTGGACATAAGTTTGTAAAAATGTTGGACAAATATCTAGGAGCACAATTGCTGGATGGTGTGGTAAACTATGTTTAGCATTATAAGAAACTGTCCAAGTGTCTTCCAAGTGTTCTATTTTGCATTCCTACAAGTAATGAATAAAAGTTCTTGTTTCATATTCTCACCACCATTTGTTGGGGCTTTTTGTTTGTCTTTATTTTTTGTTTATCATTTTATTACTCTAGTACGTATGTAGTGGTAGCTTATTATTATTGTGTAATTTGAAATTTCCTAATGACGATAAATGATGTTGAACTTTTTTATATGCTTATTTGCCATCTGTATATCTTCTCTCATGAGGTTTCTGTTTTTTTTTTTATTAGAATGTTTGTTGTCCTATAGATTGAGTTTTAAGAGTTATTTGTACATTTTAGATACAAGTTCTTTGCACACATGTGTTTTGTAAATATTTTTGCCTAGGTATAAGACTACTACTACCATTCTTTTAATGGTATTGAAATGAAATTGCTAATATTATGTGAGGATTTTTGCATGTATGGTCATAAGAGATATTAGTCTGTAGTTTTCTTTTCTTGCAATATCTTTGTCTAGTTTTGAGGTTAGGATAACACTGACCTAATAGAATAAGTTAGGAAGAATTCCTACTGCTTCTGTCTTCTGTAAAAGATTGTAGAAATTTGGTATAATTTTCTAATTAAATGCTTGCTAAATGTGAAACAAGCTGGGCCTGGTATTTTCTGTTTTGAAAGATTATTAATTATTGATTCAACTTAAATGATAGAATTAGTTCTATTCAAATTAGATAGGCTCCTTCTGTTTCAGTAGTTTCAGTAGTTTGTAATTTTTAAGGCATTGGTCCATTTCTTATAAAGTATCAATTTAAGGAGCATAAAGTTGTTTAAAATATTTATTTTTCTTTTTATATCTGTGGGACCAATAGATGTGATAATGTTTTCCCTTCTGAAACTATGATTTTGTTTATTCTCTGTTATTTTTTTTTGTTAGCTTGCCTATAGATTTATCAGTTTTATGTATCATTTCAAAAAACTTTGGGTTTTATTACTTCTTCTCTATCATTTTCTATTTTCAATTTCATTGGTTTCTGCTCTAATTTAAATTATTTCTTTTTTTCTACTTGACCTAGGCTAATATTGGTATTCTTTCTCTAGTTTCCCAAGGTGAGAAATTAGATAATTGATTTTAAATATTTCTTCTTTTCTGATATATGCATTTAAAGTCATACATTTCTCTCTAAACTCTTTCACTGCATTCCACAAATTTTGACAAATGCATTTCATTTTCATTTAGTCAAAAATGTGTTAAAATTTCTTTTGAAATTTCTACTTTGACCCAATTATTATTTAAAAGGATACTGTTTAATCTCCAAATATTTGGGATATTTCCTAGCTAATTATCTGCTACTGATTTCTAGTTTGATTCCACTGCTGTCTGAGAACGTACCCTGTGTGATTCATTTATGTCCCTTCATATTTTTAAAGATCTGTTTTATGATAAAGAGCATGGTCTACCATGAAGAATATTCCAGAAATTCTTGAAAAGAATATGTCTTCTGCTGGTATTGGATGGAGTATGTTATCATATTAATTAGATCAAGTTTATCGATAGTAATAAGTTCAGCAATATTCTTTTTTGATTTTCTGCCCACTTGGTCTGTGTGGTCTGTCAATTATTGATAGGAGAGTGTTGAAGTTTCCAACTCTAACAGTGGATATTTCTACTTCTTTTAACAGTTTTATCAATTTTTGCATCACATATTTCAATGTGTTGTTGAGGTACAAACATGCTAATATTATATCTTCTTGGAGAATTGACCCCTTTTTCATTATATAACGCCTATTTTTAAGTCTGCTATATCTGAAATGCTTATAGCTGCCTGACTTTCAGTGATTATGCTAATGTGATATTCTTTCCATTTCTTTGCTTTTAGACTATCTAACTTTTTAATATTTAGAGTGAATTATTAATTAATAAAAACTATTTTAATTTTATATAATGCTTTATTTATTCTTTCTTTGGTGGTTTTCCTTTATTTATTTAGACATAAACTTCTCAACTATATTATTTTCATTCTCATTAAATAATTTTTAAAATATTTCTTACAGAGCAGATTTACATATGAAAAATTCCTTCAGCTTTTATCTTAGAAAATTCTTATTTTGCCTTCAATATTCATTAATAATTTCACTCGATTTAGAATTCTAGGGTGCGCTGTGCTTTTTTCTTTCAATGCTTTAAGTATTTCTCTTTGTTCTCTTCTTGCTACCATAGTTTTAGAAGGGAAGTCTTCTACAATTTTATTATTGTTTCTGCATATGTTTAGTTTTATTTTTCTGCTAATTTACTTCAATTTTTTTTTAATTTCTTTTATTGCTGTTTCATTATAATATGCCTAGATGTTTTGGCATTTATCTTTTTTTTTTGTGAGTTGGAGTCTCACTCTGTCACCTAGACTGGAGTAGAGTGGCCGCTCCCGGCCACCGCAGC
>NW_007252517.1:594264-612677 GCF_000164805.1 Carlito syrichta | reverse complement strand
CGGCGATCCTTCCGCCTCAGCCTTCCGAGTAGCCGGAATTACAGGCATGCGCTACCACGCCCGGCTGATTTTTATTTATTGTAGAGATGAGGTCTCGCTCCCCAGGTGGATCTCGAACCCATGGGCTCAGGCAATCCACTCACCTCAGCCTCCCAAAGGCGCGGGATTACAGACTGAGCCACTGATCCCGGCATGGCACTTATCTTTCTTGGTTCTTTCTGAAATTCCTAGACCTATCGTTTGGTGTATCCCATTAATGTCTTAAAATCCTCAATCATTATTACTTTAAATATTTTTCTGTCCCTTTTACTTTTTCTCCTTCTGATTATTGCATTGTATGTCAGTTACACTTTTTGTAATTGTTCCACACTTATTAAATCTTGTTCTTTTTAAAAATTTTTCTTTTTTTCACTTTTAATTTGTTTGAAAAATATATACAAGTTATTGTCAAGTTAAAACTTATCTTTTTCTTAGCTGATGAGCCCTTATATGTTACCTTTCATTCTGTTACATTGACTGATTTCTAGAATTGCCAGTTGATTGTTTCCTGTGGTTTCCACTGTTCTACTTAATTTACCCATCTGTTTTTTCATGCTACTAGTTTTTTTAGCCGCATGTTGAATATATTAGTTATAATTATTTTATATTTTCTTATAATTCCAACATATTTGTCATATCTGTGTCTGCTCAGATGCTTGCTTTGTCTGCAATTTCTTCTTGTCTTTGAAAATGTCTTGTAATTTTTTGTCAAAATTCAAATATGGTGTATCAGTTCATAGAAACGGAGATAGTTCTTTATTGTGAGTTTTTATGTTAGTGTGGCTAGGAGTAGAGCTATGTTTAGTGTTTTGTAGCTAGAGGTTCCAGAGACTTCAAATTATTTTTGTGTCCTTTTTTGTGTGTGTGTGTCTTCCCTGTTGTCTTTGACATTCTAAAATCTCTTCTTTAGATAGTTTGTCTTATAACTCTTTGGGAAACAATACACTCTTATTACTATACTGCATCCTTATTGATGTGATAGTAAGAAGTGGAGAAGGAAAAGCATTCTGCAGTAATATGATTAAATCTGTCTTTAATGGGTCTGTGAACATGGATTCTAACCTTCACAAGATCTTCTTTTCTCTTTTGGTGTTCCAGGAAGACCAGCGAATTTTGGAGTGGAAGGAATGCCTTTCTCTCAAGTAGATAAAGCTGTGGTACAGTCTTTCCCCTTGGAGAGTAACCCTTAGTTGTGGAGAGCACTATATGCATATTTCACAATGGCTACTTCCCCCTCCTCTACCAGAGAAAGGAGGAGGTATTTCTTGACTCTTCAAAGTGAAAATCTAGTGTGATAAACCCAAAAAGAGTATTTGTGGGGGTGAGAGGGTTAATATTGTGATTCCCCGGGATTTTTTTCTTTCATGCATTAGTCCACACTCAGGCTCCCAAAATTCATTAAAATTATTATTTACCCGTTCCTACCAGCTTATGACTCCAGTGACTTCTTCTCCAGACAAGGAAATCAGGACAGTAACTCTACATTTGCCCATCTCTCTGAATTTCAGGGTGGCAGTTTGCTCTGGAAACTGAGTTCTCTATGCATCCAATACAAGTTATTGATTTTCAGTTTGTTCAAAAAGAATAGGAGTGACAATTTCCAAACTTTTTACATGTCAGAGCTTATGATGGTTAATTTTATATGTCAACTTGATTTGGCTAAAAGATACCCAGAGAAATGTTAAAACATTCCTGAATGTGTGTGTAAGGGTGTTTTTGGAAGAAATTAGCCTTTGAATAAGTAGACTAAGTTAAAAACATTCATTTTCACCAGTGGAGGCAGGTATAACTCAATCCATGAAGAAACCAAATAGAACAAAAAGACAGAAAAATAATTAATTTACCTTCTCTCTTTGGACTGGGATGTCTATCTTCTGCTCTCAGACATCAGCACTCCCAGTCAGATCTTAGAATTCAGATCACAAATTATACAATCAGCTCCCCTGGTTTTCAGACATTTAGATTTAGACTGAATTATATCATTAGCTTTTCTGGTTTTCCAACTTGGAGACAGCAGATCATGGGACTTTTCAGCCTCCATAATAATGTAAGCCTTTTTTTTTTCTTCTTTTTGAGTTGGAGTCTCACTCCATCGCCCAGTCTGGAGTCCAGCAGCATACTCATGGCCACCCCAGCATTGTTCTACTGGGCTCAGGTGATCCTTCCACCTCAGCCTTCTAAGTAACTGGGACTACAGGCACATGCTGTCATGTCCGGCTAATTTTTTGATTTATTGTAGAGATGAGATCTGATCAAGTTGCCCAGGCTGTTCTCAAACCCGTGGACTCAGGCAACTCCCTCACTTCAGCCTCCCAAAATGCTGGGATTACAGTCTTGAGCCACTGCACCCAGCCTGCAAGCCATTTCATATACATCTCTCTCTCTTTCTCCCTCTCTCTCATATAGATATATAGATAGATATCCATATGTATATATGGATATATGGATAGATATGTGTATATTTCTTATTGGTTCTATTTCTCTAGAGAGCTCTAATACAAAGCTGAAATCAAATGTCTGATTTATGTGTAAATCACCTAATCAGACACCTTTTATTAAAAATAGCCAATTTTTTTTTCTTAAAGGCAGTTATTAATAGGTTTCTTTTGCTTGCACAGAATCTCTACACCTCCAACATTAAATAGCCTAGTCTCTATTCTCATAGACACATGTATCCATGGATGAGCTTGCCTCTCTCAAGGCTACAACTGAAAACCTTTTACCAGAAGAACTATTAATTCTGGAGTCACTCGCAAGGTTCTGGAAACCCCCACACCTGAAAATATAAAATTGATATCATCATCCTCAAGTTTTTTATTTCACTGCTTTTAAAAGTAGTGAAATATATGCCACAATATGTCTCATTCTAAAGGTTGAAAATCTTATGCTATGACTATAATGACATCATTCTGCCTCCCACAGAAGTCTTTTACTTGGAGAATTCAGCAAGAGAACAAAATTAACAGGAAACGTCATGTTCACACACACAGATGGAAAAATGTTAACATCTCCTGAATTCTATGACAGTGTCCTTGATGGGAACATATATGTCACTATAACGTACCAACGATGTGCAAACACATCTTATGAGCAGGTGCTAAACTGAGGTCACTGCTAAAAGATGGAAGTTTTGGCAGAACTGAGAACAAAAGATTTCTCCTAGGTGCAGTTTCAAGCTAAGAAATAGGAATCATGTATAAGAAATTTTCCAGGCAGGATAAAATGTTGGGATGCTTTGGTGACAATGTTCAGAAGAAAATTTCTATTACTTCTGTTCAACAGTCATTTCACAGATTATGCAAAAATCCTACTCTTTATTTAAATATTATCTAAAATAAAGTGAAATTTTTTTATTAAAAATCTAAATAATGTTGTGATTTTTTTTTCAGTGTAAAGAAGAAATATGTGACTTTTGCCCTCCTTGAGGCCTAAACTCCTAACAATGAAAATTATATAGAAATATCTGGAATACTCATTTTGTTCAAAAGGACCCTATGTCTCTCTGTATCTGTAAAATGTATTTCCATGTTGCCCACATCCTGAGAAAAGTAAAGCATGATTTAAATTTGTTCAAAAGATCAGGTGAAAGCATATACCATCAGTACTATATATCTAGAGAAATGTTAACATGGCTTTTTATATGCAAGACAGCAGGAAGACTACTTTCTTCACCATGAGTAAGCCTAAGAAGGTTTTCTTTTTTGAATGTTCACAGAGCTATAGAGTGAGAATCAGGTGTTTTCTTTTATATTTGTGAAAATATCAGATAAATGTTATCTATAAAATTTTATAGCAAAAAGAAAGATACATTCTTAATGGGAGCATAAGAAAAGTACACAGAGATATTACATATTAATGTAGATATAGATAAATAGATATAGATAGATAGATAGATAGATAGATAGATAGATAGATAGATAGATATCAACCTGAGTCTAAACTCAAAGAATTTAATGTAGAGTCAAAATACCACTCTAATCCAATCTCTCTTTTGTCCCAGTCCTACCAGTGCACACACACCCATCCACACACATAAATACGGAAATGTCTTCTTCTGGTGCTCTACTATGTTAATTATCTCCTCTTTATTGCTTTTGCAATTTGTTTCTTTCCCCCTTCCCTCAACCTAGCAAAGAATCTTCTTCAACTCTGTTTACTCTTCAAGTTATAGCTCTAACTGCTTCCTTCTGTAAATCTTTCTTCTACCCTTAATCCTGAAATCATGGAAAATGTGTTACTATTAGACAATCAACTATACAATGAATCTAGAGAATAGTGGGCAATATTTCTTTCCTTTTCCCTTTTAAATGGATCTCAATCCATACATATCTCTCCTTAGAGGGAACAATAGTAAATTCATTTATTATATGGAGTTTAGATTTTTATCTTTAGGTTAGTATATTCCAAAGCATATTTTTAAAACAATAAGTGGACAAAAAATCAACAGGTACATTTAAAATACTTTATAGTCACATGATTATGGTGACATCAGACTGATCACATTTAGACAGATTTTTGTACTAGAGAGAGCTTTTTGTAGCTAATTTATCCTGTGATTCTCAAAATAATACAACATGTATCATCTGTTATGAAACCCTTTGACATTTTCTAGAATATACATTGGGAATATGCTTTAGGCAATGGGAGTCAGATAAATATTTAACTTATATGTTTAAAAATTACTTAGGTAGCAGTAAAAACGATGATTTTAAGGTATTGTAAAAAGGATAAATATTGCCACATCTGTCATATAAGAAAGGACGCAATAGGATAAAGAAAGCAACAGGACTATTAAATAGTTAGTTTTAATATTATTGGTAAGAAAAAAAATGATTTTCTGAGTAAGGGAGTGCCAGATATAATAATAATAGCAGCAAAATAAGTTAATCGCATTTTAGGAAGTAGTCTTAACATAGTTAACTGTAGTTATAGGAAGAGGGAAGCATCCATCACAGGAACCTGATTTTTGACATGGGAGTTGATTGAAGGACCATGGGATTGTATGGAGATTCAAATCTAGAGTCTGGTGGAGGACAGCAGAGTAGGACACTTTTGAGGAAGGATGCCACAATGTGACAAGCCCATGAGAAAGGGGTGAGGAAACTTCTCCACAATTTTTACAGACCTGCACTTTCTCCAAAAAGCATAGTTTTTCATGTCCTGTGGCAAAGTAGACAGAATAATTATCTCATGTAATTTATTCTTTCAGGGGCTATTTCTAATTTATTCCAATGACATTTGGTCTTATATAATTTGATTGCTATATTTAGTTGCCACTAAAGCTAAGACAGAACTTAAGTCTTGTTCCAAAAACTGAAGTCTGGTACTTAAGACTGGAAACGCATTATTCTCTGTGTTAACAAAACTTTTCAACTGATCTTATTTCTATCAAACAGTCATTCATCTCCTATAGACAGCCTTGAAACCATGGTTGTCTCTCTCCCCTCATATTTAGGTTCTACTCTTTTAC
Source organism: Carlito syrichta (assembly GCF_000164805.1). Lineage (NCBI taxonomy): Eukaryota > Metazoa > Chordata > Mammalia > Primates > Tarsiidae > Carlito > Carlito syrichta. Next base: position 607,168 of record NW_007252517.1, on the reverse strand, counting down.
CTTTTGTTATGTCTCTCATAGTCAAAAGACTTCAAAACAACCCTGAAAGACACAAAAGTAGAAATGAACAAATGAGAAGACTTAGTATCATATAGATGCAGCCTCCACAAAAATATCATTAGTTTTCATTTTTTCTGAAGCTAAACAGAGTTCAGATGGAAAAAAATGTAAGAATAATCCTGAAATAAAGAATAATCCTGAAAAAGAGAACAATAAGAGTAGCCTAACCCTACAAGTTATTAACACATATTATAAACTTCCTATAATTAAAACAATATGGAATCCGTACATGAAGAGATAGATGGTTGGCATGATACAAAGATGGGAAATATTCCAGTGACTTTAGAACACAACTTGATCATGCATCCTCAGTTAGATATATTCTAAGACTCAAAAAAAAAAACCCAAAAATAATTATGTAGTTTGAAGATTCATATTTGAAGTTACTGTGATATATTGTCTCAATGATACCATTGTATCACTGACATGAGGAGAGAAACAGGAAATAGAAGTAAAATTTTAAAAGTTAGGTAAAATCCATATTTTCCTGAATTTGAGGTACCTTTATGGACACATAATAAATTTTATGTTTTAAAAATATACATTTCTTAGCTTTGTCCTCTGGAAATATATTTAAATTTTTCCAATTATATAGTAATGAGCACTTCTAACACTCAAACTGTGTTTTATAAATATTATCATGTAACACAAACAATAAAAGCACCTTAAGAAATGGATGATCAAGATTCTAAGTATGAATTTAAAAGATAAGCCTAGGACATCTTGTATGTAAGAGTAAGAGAAAACTCTCAAAGGCTCCAGAGTGGAATCAAAAAGCCTCAGAAAACAACAAGACTCTAAATGCAAAAAGATAAGGCAATGTGAACATCAACAAAGATAGCTGCAATAGATTGAAATGAATCAAATGTGTCTTAATCTATACATCACCACAATTCTTTAAAAATAAAAAAGGAAACTTATCAGCGAACTTTGGAGGTTGCTACTGGGGAATCAACATAACAGTTCACAAACTGGTATTAAGAGGGCAAAAGACAATGACCTTAAATTTTCCTTATAAGTTGTAAGTCAAATTAATAAAAATATTGATGGAAATTTTGTCTTTATAGTAGTATTTCAGTTAATAAAAGAAAATGAATGACCGAATGGAATAAAATCATTTTGTAATAACTGCTATAGCACAAGCAAAAAAAGAGACAATAAAACATTATGTTCCCCTAGTAGTTCATAACACAACCTATAAACAATTCTAGGGAAAAAAAAGCTGATTGAGCTCTTAAATTAACCCACCATATTCTGAGATATATGGGACACAGAAGAACATCATAAATCTTACCATGAGGATGCGGTCAACAAAATATGGACTTGTTTCGAGGAAAAAAAAAAAGAGGTCAAAGATGAAACTAAAGATTTAATAAGATTTCAGAAACATTATCAACAGATTGAAATGAATGAATCTTATCTGAATAATGATTCAAAGAAATGAATTATAAAGAAATTTTTTATAATAATTGAGGAAACCTAAACACTGACTGCATATTTGGGATTATTAACACCTGTTAAAATTTTAGGTGTGATAATGATATTGTGGAGTTTTTTTCATGATTTCTTATCTGTTAGAAATTTATACATACATATGTATTAGGTGAAGTGAAATGATAATTGGCTTCACAAAATCTGGGCATAAAATAGGTAGGTAAGAATATAGATAAGATTATTCATGAACTCATCATTTTTGAAACTGGGTGATAAATATTTGGAGATTTACTATATTCTTCAATTTTTTTGTTTGAAAGTTTTCATAGCAAAAGATAAGGAAAGAAATCACATAATATTTCCTCCTTTTTTGTGTCAGGTTCTCATTTTCCTCTACTAAATTAATTGTCATGGTAGTGGTTTCATTAAACAGAATTTTAACCCCTAAGAGTCACCAGGAACATACTCATTATGTTCATTCTCTTAAAATGAACATATGACCTGTTCTAAGAACTTGTAGAAAAGTGTACAAAGTGTACTTTGACCAAAGCGTAGAGTTCACCTGCTGAGCTCAGGTGATCCTTCCACCTCAGTCTTCCAAGTAACTGGAACTACAGGTGTGCACTACCATACCCAGCTCTTCTTTTCTTTCTTTCTTTCTTTTTATTTTTATTTTTTTGAGTCGGAGTCTCACTCCGTCGCCTAGGCTGGGGCGCAGTGCCATTCTAGTTTCAAAATTCTTCATTGCCTTTATACTTTTTAGAGAAAAAAATAAATACAAATATCTTGATAAAGCATTAAAGGTTTACAATCTACTCTAAAAACCAGAATCAAATTTTATTATCATTATTTCCTGTTATATACGGTCTACTTCAGTTAAAATAGTCTTTTTATTTTATTTTATTTTTTATTTTTTGAGTTGGAGTCTCACTCTGTCACCCACGCTGGAGTGCAGTGGCACTCTCACGGCCACCCCAGAGTCGACCTGCTGGGCTCCGGCAATCCTTCCACCTCAACCTTCCAAGTAGCCTGAACTATAGGCACTCACTACCATGCCCAGTCAATTCTTTCTTAAATTTATTGTAGAGAGGAGGTCTAGCCAAGTTGCTCAGGCAATCCACTTGCCTCGTCCTCCCAGTGCTGGGATTATAGGCTGAACCACTGAGCCCGGCCGAAATAGTCTAATTTTAAATATCTTTGGAATCATTCCTCTATTAGCTCAATTAGACTGTCTTAGTTTAGATCTTCTCAATTTTATGAACTGTTTCAGTCCTTTTTCTAGTCAAGCATGTGGCTTTCAGAATGCCTCTTTCAGTTAATTCTCTAGAAGCCCAAGAAGAATTTATCCTCCTTAAAATTCTTTGTGACAATATTAGATGTAAAGACCTAAAAGTGCCTCAACATGATGTTTAAGACCCTTTATGATCCTTACTTTCATTGCTTCAGTTTTTCTAAATAGTAGATATTGCTAGAGACTTAGTATAGAGCACAAACACTATACATTTTGTCCCAAGAGCTATTGTCTAGTGGGGGAAAAGGGGTTAGACACCAATAGACATAAATATATGATAAAAAGCAAGAGCTATGACACAAGAAACAAATGTCATAAGAAGGAAATTTAGGGCAACTTAATTTAGATTGAAGACCATAAGAGGCCTCTCTGTTGAAGTAACATTTACACTGTTTCCTTTAGGTGTCAAAAAAGTTACCCAAGATGAAGTTTGAGAGAGAGCAGTGAAGTTACAATACATACCATCTGTTGTTGTCCATTACCTGCTTGATTAACGATTACTATTTAGAAAAATTGATGATAGGAACTATTTTTTATTAGAAAACATAGTGTATTTAGAAAGTAAATGAGAGAAAGAGAAGAGAGAGGAGAGGAGAAGGGGGGGAGAGAGAGAGAGAGAGAGAGAGAGAGAGAGAGAGAGAGAGAGAGATTCATCTCCCCAAAGTAGGGGAGGGGGTCAAAACTAAGAAACATGGAGTGATGTCCATAGCTCACTTAGCCACACCAGAGTTTACTAAAGCAATGGTCAGGAACTATTTTTACGTAAATTATAATAACCCTTTGTATTATACAATGAAAATATGTTTCTGGTCTTCCATATGACTTTTATTTTTATACATATCTTTTGCACCAAAGGTGTAAATTTTTCAACAGCCTTTCATGGGTCTACATTTTTGTGTTTCTTACTTTTCCTCATCTCAAGATTTTTATAAATATTCAGATATATTTCATTTTCTACTATTATAGTTTTCCTTTTTACATTTAGCCCTTTTACATAAGGCATGAGGAGGGCCCAACTGTTGTTTCTTACGTGGCTTGCCATTTGTTCAAACCCCATTTACTGAATAATAAATATTAGCCTTTATTATTGTTTACTATAAGCCACATACTCTGCCAAATGGTTTATGTGTATTATCTCTGTTAATTTTCAACATAAGTAATGTCATATTCCCCAATTTCTAGATAAGGGAACTAAAGAATAATTTAGTGATTTGCTCAAGATGACATAACTATTAAGCATAAGAGCTGAGATTAGAAACGAGAGTTATGGGCCAAGATTTCATTCTCTTTGCAATTACATTGTGTTGACTTCCAAATCACTTCCTTGCTCATAGATTTGAAAAGTTTATTTTATTATATCATAAATTCGTATTTTATATATACATATACATACACATATTATATATACATGAGTATATATATATTTATATATATGCTTCTACTTGCTTGGGCTGTTTCTAGACTTAAGAACTTCATATATGTACAATAATTTTAAGATTATTAGAGGACTGATGGTTAGTTCTTTTTTCTCTATGTTTTTATGCTTCTATTAATTGATTCATTCATTTGATCATCAGATTCCAAAATATGCTTTCTACCTTTACTCTCAAAATTGTCTTTATTCTATTTCATTCTCATCTTTTCCTATGCCTAACATGATCATAAAATTCAATCTAATAATATTAAACTCCATATAAAATGGTTACATGTTTTTGGACAACTTTTATAGTAAAAACAGTCCATGTAATATAAGAAGTGATCAGTTTCTAATTGCTGTCTGCTGTTATGTTGTATTATATTGTTCAGTGATATCAAATACACTGAATAATTAGAAAAACATTCTCCTAGTCTCATAGCTCCTGCCATTAAAAATAAATATTGTTTGCTCTCAGATTGTATTACACATAAAGCCTAGCTCTATTTTGGAAAAGATACAATATCTGTTGTCATGCATCATGATCGCTTGAAATACTCTTTAAGAAGAGCAGCATTTCAATATTTCTCCATAGGATTATTGAATTTCCAAAGACTCATTTTTTTCTTGCTTGGCGGAGCTGTATTAATCAGAATTTAATAGACTCCTAATAGACCTGTCTCTACTTATATAATATACTTATATTAGATGTAGCTATCAGTGAGTTATTGGGACACATTCTCTGCTCTGTACATTGCAAACTAAGACTCAATTGGGCACTTAAAGAAACAGCATTAACTCTTTCCGGCCACCAGGGTACCATTTAGGGCCCTCTTGCAACATTTTCTTAAACCAGGTCATCATGATGTCATATAATCATTTTAGAACATCGAAATAGATATTATGAGATAGCTCTCGATTCTTTTAGTAAGTCTAAAAGAATTAGTGTAGGTCTCCAAAGTGTATGACCTACTCCAAAACCAAATGGGATGAATTTCTCTCAGTATACCATTGATTTTCCAGTCTTAGCTATGATTCTCAGATAGAATGTGCATTTAACAATGGAAAATAAATCAGTTGAAATTCCTCTAACTAGTTCAATCAGAATTTTTTTGATAAATTATTCTGTTCTTTCTTCATTCTATTTTTATTTTTAATGCACAACTATGGCATAATTCAAGGCCTCTTAATTGGTTGCCTATTCCTACCAAATGTTACTCACCTTAGAAAAATTATAGTTAATTGTGGAATTATAGAGGTGGAATTTTTTTTTTTTAGAAACCATCTGAAAATATGAGTTTTGCCAAGAAGAGCCATTGTTAAACTATCCTAGGTTACTAACAAATCATCCTGCTTTGAAAGGTCTTCAATTTTTTTTCACCAATTGGAAAAAAATTATATTGAAATGCCCTTTATGTACCTTACTGAATGTAGTAGGATTTGCAGATAATATTATCTAGCTGTTGTCTATTACTAAGTAAAAATCCTTCTGTACAACTAAGTAAAAATTACTTGACCTAATCCTGCAAGATCTGATTGTAGAGTATAATATTTTTGTAGTCCTTAGCACAGCCTTCAGAAGACATGTGGGAAACTGACTGTTTATGTTATCACTTTCTGTGATACCCTAACGAGGTGAATATTCTAGAAATTGAGAAAATATTACAGGAAAGAAAATGTTTTGCTGCATTAGAATAAAATTAGTTCTTTAAAAAAACTTCTCCATATCTCCAATTACATACCTATTATCTGCCTATTTTTAAGTAATTCAAATTCCCAGATATGCATTTATTTATCAATTCTGTGTAGAACTTTTATATAAGGCAAGGAGTGAGATTATACCTTGTGATGTCATGTTGCTGTATTTAAAAGATACTTCAAATTGTAGTCATTCTCACATCACTGTTCAGAATTTCCATAAATCCAAACCAAGATAATGGAACTGGAAGAAAAACAATATTTTAGATTAGGGAAAGAAAGGTATTTCCATTTTTATGGGGAAAGCCAAATTCAGGTTTAATTTGCTTTATGTTCATAATTTTCTAGAACATTTTCTTATTAGACTTCTATATATAAAAGCACAGTACTTACTGTTACATTTCCAATCTTCATCTGCAAGTAGGATAGTGTCCTTTAGGCTTAAAACTCCATTCAAAATGCCATGCTAACTATAAAACGGGTTTGTTTGCACTTATATACTTAGCTCCTGATTCAGGCCATTGTGTGTTTTACACATCTCATAACCGAGATCTATATTCTGTGTGCTTGCGGCAGTCTTATGTGGGTTTGTCTCTGAGCCAGATTTATCTTCGTATTTCCCATTATAGCCTAAAAGAAGCGTATTAAGGAAGCCTTTCTTTTCAGTTCCCGCTTGTGATTGCTAACATATCAAATTTATTCCTTCGTAATCCAGATCATTTTCCAGCAGCTTTGAGGCCTGCATGTAGTAGTTTGTTAGAGAGCTCATAGTAACCCTACACTAAGAGACCAAAAAGCCCTTGACTGTCACTTTATGTCATTAACAATTTTCTAAAGCCATTACAGATGGGATAGACTGATTAGAACTGAGGAGGGAGGATCTTTTTCCCAGCCAGAAATATCCCCTGAGACTTTCACGCCGTGTGAAGTTTCTAGTGATTAATGGGAGAAAAAATAAGGCCGCCTGTCCGACAGTTGCCATAGACTTTATTTGGGAGAAAGCTTATTTATATTTGGTGATCTCTCTGGATAATTAAACATTAACTGGCTAATGTAAAATATAGATAGCAATAGATATGAAATGATATAATACATGTCAGGTTTAGGTCCTGGGGTTGAATTTTCTCTCTGTGTTTGAGTATAGCTATTATAATTTAATGTCAGTGCTGTTCCATGAAGAAAGTGTTTATCTTCTCTTGGCCTTTTTCCCTCCACTTCTGCTGTTTTATTTCTGGAAATGAAAGCTACAGCTGGAATATTGTTTTACTGCAAATCTCACACCAGCACTGTCAGTTGTGATGTGACACCAGAGATTCTTATCTGTAGGTTGGGTTGGAATTATTAAACATTCTCACATTGTGCAAAGTGTTGGGGATGAACAGCAGTGCAGTGAGGTGCATCCAACACTTCTGTCTTTCCCACCTGATCCTTGAAATATGACTCTTTTAAAGGACTAATGTTCATTCTATAGCTTTATATAGAGAAGTGACAGTACTCAAGAAGTAACATGAACTGAAAATTATAGTAACTTCCCATCCCTCTATCTTAATGCATGCTTTCAAAAGCAATCCTAATGGCAGACCTCATTTGAAAAGAAAACAGTTGGCCATTTGTGATGAAGAACAATGAGATTTTTATGAAGAAAAATTATGTGTAACTTAAATATTGAAAAATATTTACACTTATTTTTTCACTTTTTTTCAAATAACCTTTCCTATAGCTATGCTTCTAAAGCAAAACATTTTATCAAATTAAAGTGAGAACTGAGACTCAAGTTTTTCTTTTACTTAAATTATTATTAAGACTGTGAAAACACAATGTGCTCTTAGATTATTGCGGGGACTCACCATAATTATACATTATCTGCCATCTTGGTAATGCTTAACAAGATACGGAATTTTCATCTTCAAAGCAGTCCATAAATGTTGATCACTGACATTTCTGGAAGACTGGAAAATAAATACTACCTACAGCTTAAAGATAAGGAGACTGAAGAAACAAGATTAAGTGATTTGTCCAGGAGCCCTCATTTGACTTTGACACTCAAGTGTTCCTGGATATCAGCTTTGAAAGAACATTAAATCCATTTCTCAGAGTCTTGACTTGAAATATACATTAATGCCTCGGGATCACTTAAATGTTCTTCTTCAAAGTTACATTTGCACATCGTAGAGAGAGAGAGAGACCTCCAAAATTTGCATAGGAGTAATCAGAACTATGGGATGATATTTAGGGTACACAAATTTACCTAAAGAGCACAAATTTTTTTCCTGTCTTCTTGTTTGATTGGAATAGAAATGTATACCCAAAGTGCTATATTAAATGCCTGGGTACAATTGAATTGTTTGATTGCAAGTGATCAAAACTGGGATTCCAGATAAAATATGTAATGTCTAGTTACATTCAAATATCAGATAAACAACGGCTAATTTTTTAGTATAAGTAAGTCTCAAATACTAGAATATTATTATTTATGTGATATTCAAAGGTAATAGAACATCTTCCTTTTTTTCCCCCTAAATCTGGCAACCATAATTGAAAGTCTAATTAAAACATTGGGTATATATGAAAATTATTCACTCAGAAAATCTAAGAAAGATTTAAGCAACTAAAGGGATCAGCTAGAAACAACACGAACACCTTCAATATTCTCTCCTCTTTGTGCATCAAGGTGTTTGTTTTACAGTTTTTTACTATAGATCTACTTTACTGGGAAACATGCAAATTTTATATTATAAAAATATACAACCGGGCTCGGTGGCTCAGCCTGTAATCCCGCATCTTTGGGAGGCCGAGGTGAGTGAATTGCCTGAGCCCGCGGGTTCGAGACCCGCCTGGGCAGCGAGACCTCATCTCTACAATAAAATAAAAAAATCAGCCGGGTGTGGTAGCGCGTGCCTGTAATTCCGGCTACTCGGAAGGCTGAGGCGGAACGATCACCGGAGCCCAGCAGGCGAGGCTGCGGTGGCCGGGAGCGGCCACTGCACTCCAGTCTGGGCGACCGAGTGAGACTCCAACTCAAAAAAAAAAAAAAAAAAATATATATATATATATATATATATATATATATATATATATATATATATATACCACTGGAGAGAGAATGTTCTGCTGCTCTCCCTTCTCCCAGACTCAAAATTACCAGGTAAGAACTATGACTGGTCTAGATCTGGTCAAACATCAGCCTCTATAATAATTAGCACTTTTTACAGAAATTAAATTCATAGAGTAAAACTAAGGAGCAAAGACATGGAAAACTTTCTAGAAGAAAGAGCATGCTGGTCCCAGATAAAATGAGGTTTTTGGCAGGTAAATAGTAGTCAACAAACACAAATATACATTCCAAAACAAATTAGTTCAAAAAAGCGGGGCTTTTACAAAAAAAGATACACTGCTATCTTAAATACCACATTAGAAGAATGTCCAGGCATCATAGAAGACCTGAACAATCAATAAAAAGGTCACTTAGGAGACACTCTGTATACCTGTCTGTTTGTTTGTTTTCCATTTCAATCCTTTTCTGCTTCTGCAGACTGCTCTTCTGAGCTTGTCTGACCCAGGTAGTTACAGGTACATGGTAGGACTGGAGTCACAGCACATAGACAACAAGACCAGGAATAGAGGACACATTTGAAAAAATTTAGGAGGTAGGGTACAATTTTTTGAGAAACGATATCTATGACATTTCAATACTTTAAAAATAAAATAGTATTACTACTTGTTTTATTTATTTTCAGGCCTCAGGAGAAAGTATATATTTTAATCTCCTATTATTTTTTTCCTAAATTAACTGTACCCCAGGGATAATCAGGATTTGGGAAAACATGTAACTTACTCATATTGATTCAAAGCACTACAATGATCCATAGATCACTGAAGAATACAATTTGAGTGGTTACATCTTAATAATTCCATTAAGCAAAGGATCCATATCAACAAAATAAATTATTTAAAACTAACTGCCTATGAGTTTATTCCAAAGAGACTATTCTAAGATGTATTTGTCATGTATACCTATAGAATATACTGAATTTGTAGCATGAACAGTTTGTCTCTTTGACTTAACACTGACAAACATTCAATTTGAAATTTGAAGAGGTAATGGTGGTAGTTATAAGGAAATGAAAAGCTTCAAAGCTTTACATTTTCTTGGCATGATCTCTAAAACAGCATCTGTTCTTGTCTCTTTCTCTTTTTTTAATTATTATTCTTGAGTAATACTAGGAAGTTGCTAGACCAGATGAACTTCCTGTGACCTATTTAGTAGACCCAGACAGTTAGCAAATGGTTATTCAACGACTGCTAAGGGTAATTTTATGTGAGACAAGTAGAATATCTTGGCTTCTTTATTTATTTTATATAAACCTCCATACATACTTTTTCTTAGAATGCCTGACACATAGTGAGAGAAGATGATAGGTTGAAGTAAAGTTCTGCCATAGGATATAGATACAATGTGCTGTTATCCTCTATTGTCCCCAGTTCCCTTCCACCAGGTTGTTTTCACCTCTGAACTTTGACAGGCTGACCCAGCAGGCTTCATTTTCCTGATTTTCTTAAAGGAAAAATTAATATAAATGGTGGGCAAATCTTCAGAGTGGGTGTGATCACCTAGAAATGCACACACACACACACACACACATACACACACACACACACACACACACACACACACACACACACAGTGAAAGAATTTATATAGTGAAGAACAGAAGATGGAATTATGAAATACACCTGTGTGTAGTGAGTGTGTGGAGGAAGAGGAGCTCATGAAGGAGTCTGAGGTTTAATCCTTTCAGCGGTTAAAAAAAAAATACCAAGAGAAAATCCTCTTCCAGTTCTGTGACTCTCTTTCAAAAGAGAAAATATCAAGGAGGGAAGGACTAACAGCATCAAATGGCACAAGACAGGATACTGGAAAGCATCTATTGAGTTTGTCAAGTTAGAAATCAACAGTGACATTACTGTGAGCAATTTCAGTGGAGTGGTTGGGAAAGAAACCAGAATACAGCAAGTTTAAGAGAAATAGGAGACAGAAAAGTTTAGAAAATGAGCAAAAACTACTCTTTAAAACAGCTCAGATGTGGAAAATACAAGTATAAGCTATAATTTTAAATATTTTGATATTATTCAGAAATTCTATAAACTTAAGAATACTTCAATAGAAAAAGGTCACCAGTTACCTGAGTAAGATTTCATACAACTGTTCCCGGGGAAGCAATTGCTACTGCTCAGCTTCTCCTTTCTTTCTTTTTCTTTTCTTACTTATTTCTTTGTTTATTTTGCTTTTTTACTTTCTTTTTTGTAACAATACTACTTTTCCTTAATCACCTTTAAAGTATCTACTAGAAAGTCAACCCAAGCAAAGGGGAAAAAAAGAGAAATTATGTATCTGAACTCCCCTCCCCCCCACCATTTTCCACTAGTAATTTACCGAAAAGTGTAAGTTTTCCCCACATTCCGAAAGTGGAAGACAAATTATCTGTAGTTTGTATTTAAGTCATATGGATAATAATAAAATAATCTGTCAACAACAGGGTCTGTCATTGCTTCCTTAATAGAAATGTTGGTATATATTACCAAAATGAAGGAAGTTATAGGCACAAGTTTATATTATTCTTTTGTTGTTGTAAGGCCTTTAGCATTCCTCTCTTAGTCTGTTTTATATTTCTCTGAAGTAGTATGTTTTCTCTAAACCCATCTCCTCTGAGGTTTCATTCAAAGTGCTTGTTAAGAAGGATTTGCTAAATCATTCATTCTAATAAATGATGAGAAATGCAGTCTAATGTGTTACATCTCCCAAAGTGGCTACATATCTGAGATCTAAAGCTAGGGATACATTTGAAATTGGAAAATTTTAGTTGTGTAGAGGATGAAGCAATAGTGATTTTTACAGCAGGGACCTACCAGAATATCACAAATAGGACTTATTCTGACAAATAAAGCCAATATTACACAAAATCTTTAATTAAAGGAACATGTATCTTCAGGACATAGTTCTCTATGGTGTAAGGTCAAACTAATTTTTTATTAATATTTTATAAACATTACCTGAAACAGGTGATTGGTAGATTTTCACGCAGACATATGTGACTACACAGTTCAAGATTTCAAAACAATTCATGTAGCAGGCTACCTTTTTGATGTCAAAGTTGCATGAATTTTGTTCTTATAAACATGTGAGGATTTTTCAAAGAAAATGATGGAACTTGTAAATTAAAATTTCTTCAATATCGATCAGGCTATAACATTTAATTAATGTTTTCAAGGATTTCACTTAATTTAGATGACTGGCAGGCCTTAACCAGCAGCCACAACACAGCTCATGAACATGATGAAAACAAAGTAATTTGCCTTTGTCAGACATAGACATTCAGTAATTGTGTTCTCTTGGCTTAATAGTTAAGCACCACTTGTAATCTGTATTTCATTTTGCTTGTTTCTGTCATCTAGTATGTTGGTTGTTCTGTTCTTATAACAGATGCCTGCATGGGTCTTCATTTGTACTCTGCCACTCTTTGGGTACTCTGTTTCCCAAGTTTCTAGCTATAGAATAGTTACACCAAAAGCAGTTTGAATTTTTATAACCAGATTTCATCCTGATTACTTCATGTATCAAAGCTCTATACTTTCCAATTTCATTTTATTTTGCCTTGTGTTTGTATGATTTAAAAATGACATGTTCTCACACATCAGCAGATCTTGAACAATTATTGTAATACTATTAGAAAAGGATTGGCAGTAGCGGGAAACTGCTGGGAGGGGGCAGGGAAGTGGGATTGGCAGTAATGGGAGTCCACCTGGGGAAGGAGGTTCACACCTCATCAACAAGGGTATCTGCATAATGAATATTTGTATACCTAACCCTGAATTGTACCCCACATCTTTAAAATTAGAAAATTAAGCCAGGCTCGGTGGCTCAGCCTGTAATCCTGTGCCTTTGGGAAGCTGAGGTGAGTGGATTGCCTGAGCTCACAGGTTCGAGACCCACCTGGGCAGCGAGACCT
>NW_007252517.1:542837-594197 GCF_000164805.1 Carlito syrichta | reverse complement strand
ACAGAATGAGACTCCAACTCAAAAAAAAAAAAAAAATTAAAAGTTTAATTAAAAAAAGAAAAATCTCTCTGTGCCTCAATATGTGTTAAAATAATCACTTAAAAAACGTAGGCATATGAGTTAAAAACAACTAACCTCAGTCTTGAGAAGTAACAAAATTTGTAGACTATACATATGTTTTAAAGTAATGACAGATTTAATTATGATTTGATCAATAATGGCAACAAGGTAATCCCCTCGGGTCTCCTCCCACTGTAGGAGCTTTTCTGTCCTCTCAATAAATCCTACTTTCTAAAAAAGAAAAAAAGATAATAATAACAACATGTGTAACTTGGAAAGCTTATTTATCAATGAAAAGTTTGCCATTCTATTATCCTGTGATTAAACTATTTGGATTGATTGATCATTTTCAGTTTGAGATCTTCCAAAGAATAGAATGAGATTTAGATTGTCCTTTCTATTTTTCTAAATATCATTTTGCTTTTATATTATCCTACTGAAGCAGCAAATCAATGCACACTTTACATTAAATAGATTATAGTGATTTATTTTTAAGTTGGATCTAGATATAGATTTGTATGATTGATTTAGATAATAATGAAATATATTTGGAAAAAATTATTACATGAAGCATTACTTATAGTGTATCGGTATGAGGCCCATTAAGTGTCTCCCTTTCTTTTTCCTATTTCTGTAAGTTTTTTTATTCTTCATATCTTTCTTCAGCTTATCTTCTTTCTCTTGGGAAGATAGACTGTCAAAACATCAAAGATCTCTTAAGAACGCTTGCACCTTTGAAAGCTCCATATTCTCTCATAAATCTTTGGCTCTCTTAGGTTTTTGTGTAGGCTGGCTATACATAAAAAATGAAGAGGTATGTGATGGTGGATCAGGAGCCAAACTAATGGATAAATAAATTGGGTGGCATAAATATTTGAGAAGACAAATTCGCACCTGAAATTACAGACTCTCTCATGACCAGAAAGCCTGATGTCTTCAACTTAACAATTAAACAACAAACTATCTCTTAGGCACTTTTCTCCAAAATACATTCCAGACTTGAGAATCATAATTAGAAATAAAGGCAAGGCCTTATTTTTGGTTTGAGTTACTAACTGGAGGAGGTGACAACAGAGTTAGAGGAATTTTGAACATTAGTGAAGAGATGAACTTACCTACTAAGAAAAAGAGTTTTAAATGACTCTTGCTTCTAAGGTAATGCATTTTTTAGATGTTTGTTTGCTCACATACCATGTGAGGAAGAAAAATTTCCTGTTGTTTCTTGAGTTTACCACATAGGAACTCTGAGAACTGATCGGTGGAAAATTTTCAGAATCCAAACAAATGGCTTTAAGAAAGTAGAATAGTTTGCATAATGTGTAAAATCATAGGATATCCAATGAAGCTTTGAAAGTGGTAATTATTTGTCAAGTCTGCAATATGGCATATCTTAAGTATGGATCATTTTGTTGTACGGTTAAACAAAATGCGATATGTTATCTTAACTGTTGTAGCTTTGGATTTCAGATAGGATGGTAACCGCTTTCAAGTTTTACTCTCATTTTGAAAAACAAAGGAGAGGTACATCTAAAGTATTCCTAGGTATTCAATTGCACATGATTCTGAATAACAGGAAATTTACTTGAGAGACAGGCCATGACAGAATAAAAGTAACCTTCGATACCATGGCAACTATTTACTCATATCATTGAGCCCAGTAGGGAAGGTACCAGGACATTTTCAAGGAAGAAAATATTGCTAATATCTGTGTCTGACTTAACAAGGGATAAGTCCTAAGTGATGTCTTTAGGATCAGGCGGAGTCTTCAGGAGTTTACCTGTAATTAGGGATATATCTATATCCATATTTTTTCTATCTGTTTTAGAGATACAGTTACACAAGAGACATTTGTTAATGTTCATGCTAATATCTATCCAGGATCCAGTTTACTTTGGAAAATTTCAAGCATTTTTCACTCATATAAACCTCATTTTCAGAATTGTGAATAGTAGTTACTACAATTTGCCTTTGATAGCAACCTTGTCCCAATTTCCTTTAAAGCCCGAGACTCTCTGTAAACCCAAAGAGACACAAACTTTGGGGAGAATTTTCCTAGTACTTTATAATATTTATGTATCAATACCTCTTATGAAACAACTGTCCAAAAATATAAAATTCTGGAAACTGGTGAGTTATATATTACTTGTTTTGCTTTCGTCTGTTGCTGTTTTCTATTTTGAAAACGAATTTGCTCTCAATAGAATAGATAATCAATAATTTTGTATCAACTGAATAGAAGAAAGTCATATATGACAATGGCCTACCCAAATATGTACTAACTACTTTGATGTCTCTGTTTGCCATCTTCTGGGTCACATGTACTAAAATAAATATACAGGAAGTACCAAAATTAATCCTCTGTGACATTTAATACCAAACTCAAGGTGTTATGGGACCATTATTTGCAAGGAAGTGTCTTTTTATAGGTAGTATAGAAACAACCAGTCTTCAGGCATTTGGACAACCAGATCTAATAAATTTCTTCTCGTTTGCTTTTTCTGAGGACTAGAGGTGACATTTCACTACCAGGGCTATCTAGAGAAAGCACTAGTCAAAAGGTAGTTTCACTTTAAATAAGGCACTAGATCCTAACTACAAGATTAGAAATGCCATACCATGACAACCAAAAATATCAAAGAAGGTGTATCATCAATTATACTTAATAAGGTATTACTATTACTCAGTATTTCATCTAGTCCTCATAACTGGCAAAACATTTGGCTTCTCATTTATAGATTTGGTCAACAAAATAAGGCTGTGTATACACATCAGTAAGCTACAGTTATACTCAGAAACCTGTAATATAAATAAGATGTGTATCTTAAAGCTATTCACTGCAAGGATAATTTTACACAAAATGTGTCAGGACTCAGTTTACTTATGGATAAAATGAAATAAGGATGATGTTTATCTCAAAGTGTTATTAGAGGATTAAGTGATAATTAGAGGTAAATGTTTAATATGCCTTGTACAAAGCAAATTTTCAGTAGATTGATAGTTCTCTCTGGTTACTAGTATAATTTGAAATATTCAGTTATATTTATGTAATGATCACTTATACAGTACTCATTATTCTGAAGAACACCTTCTGTAATTATTCCTAACCAATTCAGCAAAACCACAACATTTTTCAGTTCAATCTGGAGATAAATAATACTTTTCGTTTGTTAAGCCTCAAAATCAGCAATGGTTTAGAAACTATTTTTCCAAATCATATTTTATATTAATGCATGTCGGCTAACTCCTCTCCTTAACTATGGCAGAAGATCCTCTTAAGTCATTATAGCAAGTCCATCTGTGCTTCAGTTCAGTACAACAAATACTCATTGAGCGTCTAATGTATTCAAAGCATGAGTAAAATACAGTCCTTCTCTTCAAAAAGTTTAAAGCTGTATATAATTCATATTATAAACATAGACATTTAGTCAAGGTAAATTAGCAAACTTTGAAAGGCCTGCTGTTATAACCAACCTTTAAGTTTAGAATGACTTTAGGTTGTTGCTAACCTTCACAGAAATATAGCCCATTTTTTCAAATTCTGTGTGTCTTTATTACCATATTTACAGATGAGAGAACAAAAACAATGAGGGTCAAGTGAGTGGCTTCATTATATTGAGCAAAAAGTAAGACTCACTGTCTCTTCCTATGTTTAACCAAAAGCTCCAGAGATAGGAAATCATGGGCAATTTAAATTAAAAGAAAGTGTTAGGTTTTCATGTAGAAATTTTGAGATGGATATTCTGTTAATAAAGAATGTCCAGAAGCAATTTTATTTGGGTATATTCTTTGTTATATTCTAAGAATGGTATGATTTGTCTCAAACAATGATTAAAAAATAGAAATGGTATCCATCAACGGATATATTTTCTTTTTGAATTTACTGACAAAAAATGGTACAGATGGCACCCCAAATAAGAGACTGGCATGGACCAGTATCTTCTCTGTGAAAATGACTAATGTATCACTACATTTCTGCCAGAACCACATGAAGAGCCTGCCAAAAATGATCATATCATTATCAGCTAGTGTTCCCAATTGTGCACTGTTTGTGTCATATATGGCTCCTCTGAAATGCAGAACTCCTACCTAAAGAAAACCCTCTTAACATTATAAACCATGAACTTTTGCATGTTTTAAAATGTTTTAAGGGAACTGCATTTATTCTACAGTAAACAGACATATTTTCCTGTTGTCAGTAAAAAAAAATAAAGCAGTGCAAAAAAAATAGATTCAAGTGTAAAAGCTTATATTTGTAAAGTCAAAATAGAATACAAAGACAATTTGGTGTAAGTGACTATATACATCAAAAAGCATTATTCCCTCATCTGTTATAGAGTTTGAACTGATAGCCATCCACCAAACATCCATCACTAACCATTTGCTTATCTGTAGTCATCGATTTGCCTCAGTTTGTGAGGGTTGAATAATAATAAACTGAAAATCATAGTGCAATGTACCTAATTATCATAATATATTCTGTAACATTACAATTAAAATGAATGTGAACTAAGAGGTTAGTCTCATAATATATTATACAGTATGTATCTTTTAACTTCTCATTCGTTCAACCCTAGACCCCAAAGTTAGCAAGTTTTAACATTTTTAATAATACATATATAAAATCAGACAAGAAACTGGAGAGTGATACAAATGCATTTATACAAACATACATATGCACAGAGCCTTCAATACTGCCAATTAGAGAATAATAGTTTATATTTCCTATAAAACTATGTTTCTTTATTATAAGACATATGGTTAAAAAAAATATGGTCTCAATACAGAAAACTTCTAAAGCAGTACTATTTATCAGGCTTTACTAAGTGTCATTGCTGCCAAATTTCTCAATCCTGACTATACCTTAGAATCTGAGGCTCTACCTCACTTTACATGAGTCAGGCTCTCTATGGGTGGAGCCAGGGAATGAGAATCACTGACTTTCAGGGTGAAGTCCAAGCCCCTCAGTGCAGCCTGCCATTCCTCTCATAACACAACAATGTGCTACTTTTTCAGCCTGTCTCCTAACTTCCTCCCACTATGAAAACTCTCTAAATATTAAATATAGTTAGCTGTGTACCACTCCCTTATATGTTTGTGCCTTCATACTGGCCTGCAGGACTTGGTCCAGGCTCTTCCTTTGATGAGGACATCCTTGATTTCCGTCTCAGTCCTAACCTTCTGATGGACTCCACGTAGCAGCTTCACACTCAGTAGAAGGAACTATCATAAGGGAAAGTGTTTCTGACACCCAGAGCAATGTTTTTTAATCTGTCTCTCCTTGTGAAGTCATGAGATACTTTAAAACCATCAACTGGCATTTTTATATCCCCAGTGCCCAGGGTAGTGTCTTGATTATAGTATTCTAGAAATATTCATTGAATTCAACTGAATTAAAAAGGAAGATAACCAGTCACAAAAATATTTTTCTAAGCCCTTTCTCCTAAATGAATATGAAATAATAGAGCTTCCTATCCAGTCGAGAGCTGTCTTCTTTCCCAATCTCTCATTTTCCAACACGAGTTGCTACTGTCAGCTTCAGATCTCAGATTCTATACTTGAGAATTAGTCTTTAACACAAAGCACATTGAGACTTATAGACTGAGGAAAAAAACTGGTTAGTAGACAGAATTTTAGATCTGATGCTTTTTTCCTTTTATTTGTCTAATCTTGTTTTATGGATTGCCTAGTTCCTTTGCAACTAGATGTTTGATTCACTGCTTGTTTAATTTGTAGATTGTTTTTCTGTTTTTGATTTGCTGCTTTATTTTAAATTTCAATAACTTATTGTGAATTTCTGGTATGTTAATATAGATATGGTGGCTGTTGTATTTAAGCCCCAGTATTAGCGTACTGCAGTCTGTCTAGTTACAACTCCATTACTATTTTGTAACCTAAAGTTCACAGACCAACACATCTAATTCAAGATATTTCTTTTTCTAAATTTTGTTTTTTTGAAAATGTGGGGTACAATTCAGGGTTAGGTATACAAATGTTCATTATGCAGGTACCACCACTGCCAGTCCCATCCCCTACTCCCCTGGCAGTTTCCCACTACTGCCAATTTCTTTCTTATAATTTTATGATAATTGTTCATGGTCCGCTTATGAGTGAGAACATGTGGTACTCAGTTTTTTTGTTTCTGTGATAGATCACTCAGTATTACAGACTCTAAGTCCATTCAAGTTGCTACGAAGTTCATAATTTTGTCCTTCTTTATAACTGTATTCCATCGTGCATATTACCACATTTTTTAATCTAGTCCTGTTTTGATGGGCACCACTTTTGGTTCCATTCTTTTACTATTTTGAATAATGCTGCAGTAAAGATGCGTGTGCAGTTATCTTTTTCATAGAGTGATTTGAGTTCCTCCAGGTATATTTCCAGTAGGAGGATTGCAAGGTCATATGGATTTCTTTTCTTTTTTCTGTGTGTGTTGTAGTCTCACTCTGTTGCCCAGGCTGGAGTGCAGTGGCACACTCATGACCACCCCAGCTTCGGCCTGCTGGACTCCAGCAATCCTTCTGACTCAGCCTTCCAAGTAGCCAGAGCTACAGGTGCGCGCTGCCACACTTGGCTTTTTTTTTTTTTTTAATTGTAGAGACAACTCTTCAAGTTGCCCCGGCTGGTCTCGAACCCACGGGCTCAGACAATCCACTCACCTCGGCCTCCCAAAGTGCTGGGATTACAAACTGAGCCACCGAGCCCGGCCCATGTGGATTTCTTAACTATTTTAGCAGTGATCGTAATAGTGTATGAAGATTTTCTTCCATCTCAGTCATGTAGAGGCAAAAAAGACAAGATCTTTCATTTAAAGATTGTATATTTTAACACTATTTCTCTAACAGATATTGAGATATTTTACCTTCACGTATAAAATATTTCAAGAGAAAAATGATGGTTGGATAATAGAAAAGAATAATTTGAAAATTAGTCTTATGTGGTAGGGAGGGTTGAATAGGTGAAACACAGGGCATTTTGGGGGAAAATAAAATATTTTGTGTGATATCATAATGGGTGATATATAAGACTGTGTGCTTGTCAAAACCCATAGAATTTCATGGCACAAAGAGTGAACCTTAGTGTTTGCAAATTTAAAATAATATTTAACAAGTCAGAGGATCACAGGGTGGGATGCAGAATGTGACAAAAACAGTGTTAACTGCATCCTAAATGTACAATAACCTCTCCTGAAGGAGGTGAGATGATGACCTATGTAACTGAATATAAGTGGAGTCAGTAAGAAGTGAAAGGAATTGTGCAAAAGTACTATATCCTAGATTATAATTTCCCCCATTAGAATAAGCATTAACAATTCTGAAACCACTATAGATGCTTACTGAATTTAATAATTTAGTAAATGGGTGGCAGATGATGGGAACTAGGTTCCTCATTGCTGAAGTGGGAGGTTATAGACAAGCAAGAGAAGGCTTGATTGATTCATGTGGTGATGGCTTAGAGTTGGAAACATCAGTTTGAACTTAACATAAATACAGAGGCAGGTGTGTGTGTGTGTGTGTGTGTGTGTGTGTGTGTGTGTGTGTGTGTGTGTTTGTGTAATATATGTTTTTGTTTTTTTTCTTAATCTACTGAAAGGGCCTAAAAGCAAAAAATCTCTCATGGAAATGAGTTTAACTTGCACTCAGGTTTTAATTTCTAACACCATTTTCTGATAAATGAACCCAAAATTTCTTGAAGAAATGACTAATCCTAGCACTGGGCAAGGAATTTACATGATGAGGCTAGAGTATATTGTACCACCAGAGAGTAAAAACATACAAAGCAAACAAACTACAGTAATAAAAGTATGTCAAAGGGACAGAGAAACCAAATGAAAGATTTGCCAGTGGCCAAAACTTGCACAACTTGAGCAACTAAATAAATAAATACAATAGCATTGAATTATAGCCCAAAGTATAAAATATTTATCCAATATGGATAATTTTATGCCCATACTGACATTAAAATTGATTAATAAATAAATGAGTGATACTAGACAAATCTCCCATGGAGAAGAATTCCAGATAATTTATGTAGATACTTCACCCTCAAGGAGATAGATGATAGCTCCCTACTTTTCTTTTTTCATTAGAGAAAGAATTTAGTATTGTAAAGCAACGATCAAGGCAGATAAGTGACATTTCTCATATCTGCCTCCCTGAGAATTCAGAGGCTAGGGTTTTTTAAAGGAATTTGGTTGGCAGAAGTCTAGGAACTGCTGATTGGTTGATGTTCATTCATAATGACTTTTGTACAAAGAATGCAGGACAAACAAGGGGGGGGTAAAAATTTTAAAAAGTTAGTATATGGAGGAGAAATGTGATCAGCATTATCTCTTCTAGTTGATCAAATTCATCATCAACAGTGACAAATCATGTATGTGCGATTGATATAATATGATGAAAAAGGCTCTTTTATCTTTGTAGTTTCCCTTCTAAAATCCCAAACCCCAGTTAAATCATGACAAAAAATCATTAGATGAATTCTATCTGAGGGATATTCTACAAAATGCTTGACCAGCACTCTTTAAAACTGTCTAGGTCATCAAAAACAAGGAAAGAGAAACAGTTATAGCCAAGAGGAGTCTAAGGAGGTATGACAACTAAATGTAAACAACACAAGCAGCCAACAGATATATGAAAAAATGCTCAGCCTCACTAGTCATTAAAGAAATGCAAATTAAAACCACATTGAGATACCACCTAACTCCAATCAGGATGGCCAGCATCAATAACTCAAAAAACAACAGATACTAGAGAGGATGCAAGGGAAGGGGAACACTTCTACACTGTTGGTGGGAGTGTAAACAAATACAGCCTCTGTGGAAAACAGTTTGGTGATTCCTAAAAGATCTAAAAACTGACCTTCCATGTGACCCCACAATTCCCCTTCTAGGAATATACCCAGAGGAACTCAAATCACTCCATAAAAAAAGATACCTGCACACACATCTTTATTCGCAGTAGCAAAAACATGGAACCAACTGTGCTGCCCATCAGAAGAGGGCTAGATAAAAAAAAATGTGGTACATATACACGATGAAATATTATGCAGTCATAAAGAAAGACAAAATTATGAACTTCATAGCAACTTGGATGGACTTAGAGTCTACAATACTGAATGATCGTTCACAGAAACAAAGAGCTGAGTGCCATACGTTCTTACTCATAAGTGGACCTTGAACAATTATCATCATACTACAAAAAAAGGGATTGGCAGTAGTGGGAAACTGCCAGGAGAGGGGGTACACCTCAACTACAAGAGTACCTGCACACTGAACATTTGTATACCTAACCCTGAATTGTACTCCACATCTTTAAAATTAAAAATGCAAAAGAAAAAAACAAAACAAAGCAAAAAGGATGCTAGATAAAATGTAAAAAAATCTAAATAAGATCTAGGCTTTAGTTAGCACTAATATATCAATATTGGTTCATTAATTATGCCAATTACCATCCCAACATAAGATGCTAATAATGGAGTTGACTGGGTGTGGGGGTATATGGGAATCTGTACTATCTCAGAAAATGTTCTGTATATCTAAATAAAACATAAAAGTTTATTTTTTAAGTAATGACCTTATGGATGCATTGATTTCTAAATTGAGCTTTAAAATGTTGTCATTGTGTATAAAATAGATGGAGTGAATAAGTAATTCAATAGATCTCTGCTCAGTGGAAAAGTTTATTATTTGAACACTGATTCAAAACCTTGTTTATCTAGGCAAGTTAGGTCTCAGACAACCATGTGAGGTGTCATGGAGCTGTGGAAGCCAATGGGCATGGATGCACACAACTGGAAGACAAAAGCCTGGGTCAAGTTGGAAATACTCAGAGTTCTCAGTCCAGGATTTCCAAGTTGTGACAGGCTTTTTGTTTGTTTTTTATTTCAATAAACTCAGTTTATTAAATTAATTCAAAGGATTTTATAGGACAGAAGCACACCTGATAGAGTGATTAGAAAACAGTAAAGTTTCCTACTGGCTTTGACTATGGGAATGTTTTTGACTGAAAGAAAAGTTATTGTTTTTAATCTCATGCACTCTAGAGTTTCTTTTAGCTTGATCATTTGAAGATTTTAATTTACAGTCGATAAGACCCTGTATTCATTAAAACCAATCACGTATTTTAAAATACTGATGTGAAAAAACAAGAGTGACCATAAGGGGATAGAACATGCCCTGCCAAAAATCATACGAGAGTGTTGTCGGGAGGCTCTTCCAAATCAGCTTCAGTCATCATGTTCTTTCAGTATTAGGCAATGTATCTGCTTTATTACTGCGTATACAGCTTAGACATATTATATCCATGTTCCTGTAGAACTCTAAATAAGTTTAATATTAGCCAAATTTTATGTAACAAGAAAGTCTTACCAAAATGATGTCAACTGCATGTTTGCATCTCTTCCTAAAAATTCCTTACTTTTTTTCCAGCTAAATTTTTACTTAATTTGTATTACTACGACTAAATTATATATAGAAGTGTCTTCAATAATAATTGTCATATCTAGCATGTCTACTTCTACATCACGTGGCCCAGCCACAATACCTTATCAGATACTTTTCAATGATTTATGATCAAAAAGGTTTTTTAAGTACGCAGTTTTCTGAGGCACAACATAGTTTTCCATGGGCTCCTCCCCAAAAAAATCCTTTCTCATTTTTGCCATTACATTTAGCTTTCCTGATGGAATTCTTTATATGTTTGCCTCAGAAATATACTAGTGATATATTACCCCAGATACATGAAGAGTGATACACCATGAACTTTGTGAGAAAAAGTATAGTGGTTAAAAGTATGGGTTCTGGAGCTGTATTTTCTGTTCCTAGTCCCAACTTCTTTACACACTAGCTGTGTGACTCCAAGGAAGTTACTAAATCTCCATCTGCCTCATTTTCTTCAACTATAAAATGTTACCTTGTCATAATCTGATATGTCATCTGCCACTAAAGTGGGTAGGAATTATTCTGCAAGTACCCAATGACTAACATAAAATAATTTAAAGATTTTTTGAATGAAGGAATAAATGAATGAATAGATCAGTAGTAGTCAGAAAGAGTTGGAGTGAATATATGCGATAGGAAATATAAGTGGAACCAGTAGAAATTGTGAATGCTAAAATGGAGCTTTCACAATGGTAATGATGGTAGAAAGAATCTGCAGTGTTGCCCAGGACTGAACCCAAGACAGCTCATAATAAATGTCAAGTCTTTTTTCTGGAGATGTACCTAGAAGTTTAGACAGGTTGTTTTCTCAGCGTATTTTCATGTAAGCTGAACCTTCATCAGCTTCACACTTAATATAGGTGGCTCACAGTCTTTCAGTAAATTTAAGGTAATTTATGATTTCATATTTCTCAAGTAATTTTCAATCAAGTAAAGTTATCCAACAGACTGGAAGTTGCACATGGAAACATTTTATTTTAAGGTTTCATTAGTATGCATAAATTCACAGCCCCTCCCAATCTCTATCCATTTTTGCAAGTAATTGAAAAAAGTGACTCAACATATGTGGATACCAGTTTTTAGGTTAGCAAATGGGGCATGGCATTTTAAGTGTTTTAAATGTGGAACATTAACTGTGTTATCATTTAATTTCTAATAGTGAACTTAATTCTCCTTTCAAAATGAAGAAAACATTCTAAATGAAGAAAACATCCTTTGGTAAACATGAAATAACAGAATGGTGTCATAGAAAGTACATTACAGTATGAAGCAGGACATCTGTTTTTCAGTCCCCCTATTCATTACCTATAGGTAATGAATTTTGTTTAATTCACTTGGCCTCAGTTTCTTTATCCACAGAACAGAGATAATAATTCTGCACATACTCAAAGACAGAAACTTAACGAAATCATTTCATTCACTTATGATCTATAATGTGCAAACTTCAGACTTTTTTCTTCACCTTTAGCTTTTTTTGTGCAAGATCTCCTTTAGGCATAAACTAGAGAAGAATACTGTGCAATCTTGGTGGGTGACATAAGGGCATCGCTCGTTGCTCATGCAGCTACTTGTACTTTTGGTTGACTGGGCTCAGTTCAAATGCACCATGTCTATCTTACAATGGGCTGCTGCAGAGTACATCTGACTCTTGAAGTCTGACAGAATCCAGTTTATAATGGGTATTTCAAGATGCATGGTCACTTGGTGTTTACTCCAAGATTAAACATTCTGTCTCTACCAGGGCACAGTAATGTCAGAGCTGTTTCACAAAGTGTGTCATCTCTGCTACAGACAATAAGACATTGTTTCAGAATTCTAGGGTCATGCGTTATCCTCTTAGTGGGGATTGCCATTACATCTATATTGCTTCTTTTCCTCCTACTGACACCTCAAGCACCCTATAGTCTGCTGGATCATATAGTGCAAGTGGTAGGGCTGGTGTACTGTAGCCTGGACCTTCTACAGAGTAATTTCTTACAGCAGACTCAAATTAAAATTTGCAACCTTCATGTCACTCACCATTATACCAAGGCAGTAGTTCTAGATGTGGAATATGCTGCCCAGAACTCCAAAATATCTGCCAGCTGCAGTACTTCCTCTTCTGTCGTAGGGAATGAAAGATACAGCAATTTATGTTTTCCTTCGGAGGAAATACTTCCGGCACACCTCTGACCACGCCACCTTTAAATTTTGCAGAATTGGCAGACCCCTAAAACTTCCTAGGGTTTAACTCCCATCCTCAGAGTATAAATGTCTTACTAAAACATCCTGCATACTACTCACCTCTTGCTCATTCCCTCCAATCAATGTAATGTCATTGTGATAATAGATCTGTGTGCTATTCCGTGCAGTTTAATTCTCTCTGGAGTATATTATGACAGAGCAGGAGAGCTAACATATCTCAGAGGCAAAGCTACAAACAAATACTGTTACTTTTCCCCACATAAATGCAAACTTCAATTTTTTAAGTGAACTGGAGAAGAATTTCACCAAATTACTGGCCATACACCACATATCTGTCCCCTTTTTTTTTTTTTTTTTTGAGTTGGAGTTTCACTCCCCTCCCCCAGACTGGAGTGCAGTGGCCGCTCCCGGCCACCGCAGCCTCGACCCACTGGGCTCTGGCGATCCTTCCGCCTCAGCCTTCCAGGTAGCCGGAATTACAGGCATGTGCTACCACGCCCAGCTGATTTTTGATTTATTGTAGAGATGAGATCTCGCTGCCCATGCGGGTCTCGAACCTGCGGGCTCAGGCAATCCACTCACCTCAGCCTCCCAAAGGCGCGGGATTACAGGCTGAGCCACCGAGCCCGGCCCTCTGTCACCTTAATAATCTGCTCTACCGATGTTACCACATCTGTCAGAGCAGCTGTGACCTACACTACTTTTTGGCTAAGTCTGCAGTAGTCTAGAGTCATTCTCCAGGATGGGGTTTCTAGAGGGGAAAACTAGTAAAATAAACGGAGAAATGATAAGGACTACCACAACTTCATATATTAGGTCTTTAATGGTGGCATTAATCTCCTTCCAGCCCCCATTGTGAAAGCTTTTACCCTACAGACCAAGGACCCAATGTGAGTGTTATTCTAACTTCCAAATGTATAAATACCAATTATATACATTCAGCAACGGGGAAAATGACCATTGATTAGGTCCATTGACCCAGCGGTCACATTGTGAACTGTATCTTATTCAGGACACCCCGAAGTTCTGCTTTCTAGATGAGGTATCATGACACTTCTAGAATTTAAGTCTTTAGAGGCCACCTGGCTTCTATTTATTTGTAGTTCCATCATCCCACAGATGTTAATGAGCTAAGCTCTTTGATTGTCTGTCCTATAGTGATTCTGGACTGAGGAGAAGAGCCACTACTAAATGTTTTAGTGATTTTTATATCTCTTACACTGGTTTGTTTCTAATGATCTGAGTGGATAGAGTGCACTATGAGGTTTTCTGTGGAATATGATTCTCTTATGGGTCCTTTGTCTTTACATAATGCATCTATTCCAGCATGCCGAATTCCCTCAGATCCTTTAGTCTTTCTCTCACCATCTTCCAGGGAAACTTAGCATTTACTATTTACTGAGTGTTGGACATAGCTTTTTCCAGACTTTTAATGGCTACTCTAAAGCAAATTTTTCCTGTTCCCATTGACTTCCTACTAGGATTTTCATCCTATATCTCAAGAGAATGGCCCCAAATCAAATCGTTTTTCTTTTTACAGTCTTATATCTTAGCCTCTTTGATCAAGCCTCTTCAAAGTCTATTGCTAATGTACTTACCTGGCTTCTGTTGTTGCATGTTAACAAATTCTTGCAATTCTCCTAATGTATAGACTTTATTTTCTCCCTTACTAGGCCCAGCACATTTCCACCTGAGTATTCTGCGATTTAATCCTAGTTAGCAGCTTGTCAGCCAAGACAGAAGGTTAAGAACATCTCCCAAGGGAGGTTCCTCTTAGCTTATAGAGGAAAGGCTTCTACAGCTTTATATAGTATATGAAAGTGATAGCTGTTACTGGGGAAAGGGGGTTACTCTGAAAACCCAGAGGGTCAGTGGGTTCTATAGAGTCAATATCATCAAAGGTTTTGAACCACATGCCCATCCCATGTTTTAAGATGCCAACTTTTCCCCACAAGGAACCTTGTGTTCAGCCCATGCTCCTAAACCTTAGTATAACAGACATGCTTTGGCTGAGTATTCAAATTTATCTGGAACCCTGAAACTCTCACAATGACATCTTCAAGCTATTGCTCAGATATATCTGCTTCTGTAGTACAGAATGTAAGATCCTTCTTTATAAGTCATCACAGAGGCCTTTTGGTTGTCACCCTCAGCCGTTAACTGCTTGTTTATTTCCCTCAGTCTGTCATTATCTCTTTGTAGGGCATCTATACAACTTGGCAATAACCAGCCAACTCTGTCTTTATAGTCATTGCTTCCACCTTCAACTACCTACATCATTGCACTTGCCAAAGCATTTTTCTCTATGCAAATTTTCCTAGATCACCACTGATGAAACCTTTAGCAATTAAACTACCACCTTATGTTAGGGATTGTTCATGCCCCCTATCAACTAGAATAGCATCCTCTTCACCCAGCAGGTGGTGGGTGAGCCAATCTCAGATTTCTATCTTACCATAACCTATTTTCTCATGCCACTTTCAGAATCACCTGTGCTAGAAGAAGCCAATAGCAAGGCAAGAATAGACACATAAGACGTGCCTTAAAGGAATGCTAGAGGAGTCTGGGAAAGCCATCAGGTAATGATGCAGATCTGAGACTTTTGAAGGAGAATGGGAAAGAAAGAAGTGTGAGTGGAAGAGCCTTAAACTATAGGCCAATTGCAAGAAAGTTTAGCAAGAGATGATGAAAGTCCTGGAGACAAATTCAGAGTGCTCTCATGTCTCCTGAAATTGGGCCTGCCTTAGTTTCCTGGCCTTACTCATCATTGGCTGGGAGCAGCCTCTGGGAGATGCAGCCCCCAGGACAAACACAGGGATAAATTTCAGAGCTCAGCTTTTGAAGCTATGGGTCAAAGATGATCCATAGTCTGAGACCTAAGAGGTGTATTTTCATGGCTGCCACGAGTTAACATTTATTGAAGACTCAAACATGGCAGTCATTCTATGCACATTTTAAGCATTATCACACTGATTCTTCATAACAACATTGCAAAATTGTTTGTTTAGTTATTCTTTTATAGATGAGGCAACTGAAGCTAAGTGGCTTGCCCAAGTTCACACAGCTAGAAAGTAGTAAGAATGAATTCAAACACAGATTTTTCTAATTGCGTAGCTAGCTGTCTTTAACTACATTGTCTCTGTTCTCAGAGGGCTTGGAATCTGCCAAGGAAAGATATGTGGGAACATACAAACATAATAAAACATCATTGTTTTATGTGGATAATTACAAAGTGTCTGTAAGAAGAGCTGCTTAAGTCTGGGGAAATCAGAGAACACACTAGCTTATATTTAAAGGAAGATTAAGCATTTGTATAGATAACAAAGGGATTCCAGGAAAACAGGGAACAGCATAGAATAAAGACATGGAAGAATAGCACAATGTTAGATCTGGCATGGACTTAAAGATTTTCAAATTATTTGAAGTACCAGAATATATATCCTGGTCCTTCCCAAGGGTTAAATAATGACAAATCTGTGGTCATCTCAAGCTCCTAGAAGGAGATCATTCTTTTCAACAGAAAAAGCTTAAACAAATACTGCTAATACCAAAGCAAGCAGAAATAATTTTGATTATTGTATAAAAAAGGAAGACAAGGAGTAGTCAATTGAAGAGAAAGTGCCTTCTAAAGCAGCAGCAATAGCAGCCACAGCTACCGTTTGCCATTCACATAGGTAAAATCAAGCCAGAATTTGAAGTAAATGTGGGAATAGTCAAAGTCTTCTGGAGAAGTCAATTAAATAATAGTTGGTCATAAAAGACTGTGGGGGGAGCAACAAAGGCAAGTAACTGTCCACTATTTGAACTATATTCCCTGGTGTTAAAAATAAAATAATATAAAAATAAAACCTCTTTGAATGTATAATGAAGGAACAGCTCTGAGGAAAAAAATTGAGCAGAAAAAACTGGACAGTTTTCTTTTATATTTGGAGTCAACCTAATGAGTGTTGAGATTTTGTTCCCCAAGTATCAGAATTTTAAATGCCTGTACCTTATGATCCATCAATCCCACTTCAACAAATCGTTCTTATACAACTTATAGCATGAATACATGAAGAAAGACATATAAAATATCCTATGAAGTATTGTTTGCAAAAGAAAAAGCTGGATATAACAAAAATACTCATAGATAGAAAAAGTGTTATGGTAAGGTATATCAAACTGCATCAACCTGGGAGAAGTTATTTTTATACTCAATAAATACTTACTGGGAAATTACCATGAACCAGGCATTGTGCCAGTGAAGACTGATATGGCCCCTGCCCTGTAGAGCATGTAGACTGACAAAACAAAACAGATAATTACGAAGTAAATTATGATACATGAAGATAAAGAGGAAAATAGGATGTTGTAATGGAGAAATAACTGGGGTGTGAGGGAGGAAATGAAAGACTTTAATATTAAATTAAATAGAGTGATGAGAGAAGATCTCTTAGAGGTGATAGTTAAAGTTAAACCTGAGGAGTAGTGTAGGACAGGTATTTCAAAAAGCAGAAAAACAACGTTCCAGATGAGGGAACTACAAGTGAGAACCAAGGGCAAGATGCAAGAGAGAGGGGCTACCCATGAAGGTCACATTTCCAAGACGAGAGGAGAGTACAGGATCCAACTTACAAGGAGGGAGATGGTCCTTTAATAGAAGACACTGCCTGTATCTTAATATAAAGAAATAATAATATATGTAACAATGGAAGAAAACACATGTCTTTTGCTGGTAAGAGCATGAGGAAAGTAGTTCTAGACTACTATTTTCCATTTTTCTTCAGGAAGTACAGTGTTAGTAGAGGATGGATATATGAATACATTGGAAGGTGAGAAGAAAAATAAGGTATAAAATAATTTTCCCAGAAAGAGGGAAGGAGAATACATCTAAAAATATATAGCAGAATCTTTAAGGCCATGTTAAAAGTCTCTAGATAATTGAGTGCAGCACAAATATACATATTAATTACTCTTTCCATAATTAAAATACTTCATTATCTTTGTTTGGCTTTCCACTTGGCAAAACCTCCAGATTTAACACATGCAGAAAAAAAAATCTGTGAAAATAACAAATACAAAAAAAATTAAAAACGCAAAGAGATTTAAACAAAGATATATACATTATGAACAACCATGTAAATACTGCTAAATAGAATTACATTAAAATTTTAAAATAACTAAACTTGCAAATGAAATATGGCTCAATTTAACATTATTTATCAAACGAAATGAACTAAAATGAATCTCTTCCTAAAATAACTTTTTTTAAAAATGTTACCTTTTAAAGTGTCTCAGATTTGGGAAAAAAAAGTATGAACAGGTAGAAATTTTAAATTAAAAGCCGAAGTCTTTGTACTGACTAAATATAGACATAATAGCGTGTCAGGTTTTAGTTAAAATTTATCTATATATAATTTGTAATGGGCCCAGTATTTACCTTTTTAAATGCTTTATTTCTAAAGAACTTATAACATATTTAATTAAAATGTGAAGTAACAGGGTTTTTAAAAAATATTTCTTTAATGTTTACTTTACCCATTTCTACATGCATGTATGAATGGGACCTCAAGGAAAAAACTATCCAACCACAAAATAAGAAGAAAAATCATGAAGTAGAAACACACACAACACTTTGACTAAAAGACAGAAATCTGAACCTGTGTTACAATTCTAAGAAATTTTGGGGGGTTTTAAATAACCTCTATATAAGTAGTTTTTAGGTATTAAAGTGGGATATTAAAATAACCTGTTTGCTAGTAATTTTCAAATTTTTAATGTTACACTTTAAAAGGTAACATTTTTTAAAAAAGTTATTTTAGGAAGAGATTAGAATTACCTGGATATTTATTAAAACTTTAATACCTGGGCTGTATTCCATAACAAAGAACCAGACTCTCTCTGAGGAGATATAGGAATCTGCCTTCTTTTTAAAGCTCCTTAAATTGTTTTGAAGTTGGTGACTTTTGACTGCATGTAGAAAAAAATATTGCTAGTTAAATTTTGAATTATATTTTATTTTTTATTTTTTGAGTTGGAGTCTCACCCCATTGTCCGGGCTGGAGTGCAGTGGCTCGCTCACATCCACTCCAGCATCAACCTGCTGGCCTCCCATGATCCTTCCGCCTCAGCCATCCAAGTAGCTAGAACTACAGGGCTCGCTACCACACCCAGCTAATTTTTTATTTATTGTAGAGCAAGGTCTCTCCAAGTTGTCCATGCTGGTCTCAAACCCACAGGCTCAGGCAATCCACTCTCCTCAGCCTCCCAAAATGCTGGAATATTTTAGACTAATGACTTTAGTGGAAAAGAGTTCAAAAAATACTTTTTTAACCAATCGAAACTTTGAATTTTTGGTGATTCTGCTTATCCAATCAGTTTGATTGTCAGTCAAAGTTTGGTGATATGTTGTAGAATCTTATAAGTTTCTGGGAAACAAAGAACTCAACCCTAAATCTCCATATATGTCCATCTTCAATTACAGACTGTCGTCCGTCTTTATATTTTTGCTATATCATAGTAAATATAGAGGTAGACTTTTGTTCATTGCATGAATAGTTTAGTATCTAGAATTGTGAAAGACCAGAAAGAACTGGATCCTTGTGGCACCACTGCAAGTCACAACATGGACTGGGAGAGTTTGAAAGAGGTTGTGTAACACTCATATGTGATTGCCTTGATGAGTAAACTATGAGCTATGTGACAGAAAAAAATACCGGGATTGCTAAGGCTGATATAGGAAGTAGTTGAAAACCACAGCAAAAAAGCCAAACCCACACACCGAAAAGCTGAAGACAAAATCACCCATGGAGAAGATGAATCAGTTCATTTTGTATGCCAAAGTATTTGGACTCTAAAGGGACAGCTGGAGACCTGAGTAAATGATGCTGTGAGAGGACTGATTCTTGAGGAGAGGTGGGATGTTTGAAAGATTTCAATTTTTAATCCTTCCTCGAGACCTGCACTGTCCAATAGCCACTAGTCATATGTGGATACTGTCCTTGAAATATGTCCAGAGCAACTGAGATACAGAATCTTTAATCTTATTTCATGATAATTAATTTAAATTTAAAACTAAAATCTGATATTCTATTCAGCTATTCTAAAATTTTTAAATATGTGTGGGACCACTTAGAGACATAAATCTTCATTTTCTTTTTCTTTTTCTTTCTTTTTTTTGCTTTTTGCATTGGAGTCTCACTCTGTCACCCAGTGTGGAGTGCAGTGGCACAACTCGAGGCCACCCTCGACCTGCTGGGCTCAGATGATCTTTCTGCCTCAGCCTTCAAGTAGCTGAACTACAGGGCATGTGTCACCATGCTCAGTTAATTTTTTTATTTATTGTACAGATGGTCTTGCAAAGTTGCTAAGACTAGTCTCGAACTCGTGGACTCAAGCAGTTCTCTCACCCCAGCCTCCCAAAGTGCTGGGATTATAGACATGAGCCACCATGCCTGACTAAATCTTCATTTTCAACTATATACTTTATGAGATATAAATATAAACCTGGCATAGCCAATCAATAGTATTCTAGTTGATTGGTATTCTAAGTAGAAATGTGCACTGGATTTTGAAAGTTTGGTATGAAACAAGGAAATAAACTACTTTATTAATAATTTTAAATACTGTTTACATCTTTAAACGCTAATATTTGAACATATATGGCTCAATAATATATTTCATTAAAGCTAATTTCATTTGTTTATTTTTACTTTCTAAAAGGTAGTTATTAGAACATCTAAAATTACATATCTGGCATTCATTGTATTGTATTTATATTGGACAATGTATTTCTATACATTTTATTTCTATTGGACAAGGCTGTTAGACAACTTGGAAAAAGTTGTTGTATATGTAAGTTGTACCTAATTTGCTATGTATTTTTTCCCATTACATTGTATATTGACCCAGAACAAATAGAAAATCTTACATTTCATAATTATTATTTAAATTAAATAGGGAAGCTTAAGACTGTTATTTGCATACAGAGACATCTGGAAGCAAAGGATATTCTTTCAGAGTCATGGTTAGAATGTAAGAGCTTGCTATTAATAGCTTCCAGGAACATGGTCTCAAAGAAATGAAATTACTGTGTCTACCAACATCTGCTAGTTTGCCTCTGCCCCTATAATAGTAGAATGGAAAACACAATGAGAAGCTGAAAAAATAAAATTGTAATTCACTTAAAGGGTCCTAATGATGTGAGGAAGAAGATAAAAATGAGCAACTGAAAATTGAATAGAAGGAAAGACTTTCTGAATTAATCTTCTTTATGATAAGATGCAAATAATAAAATTTCTGATACTATATAATTTTTTAAAAGCAAATCACAAGAAAATGACCTGATAGATTCTATGAAAATAGACCAGAACTCTTCTATATCCCCCCCAAAATATTGTTCAACAATTTCAAAATTTATCTTTAAAATTGAGATACAGTAGTTGGGGTTGTGTATTAAAAACATAATGCTAAGTTAAATATCATTCTGTTATTTTTTAAACCAATGACAAGTTAGAAATTTTATAAAAATATGCTTCGGTAGAAAAATATGTGCCTTTGTAGGATATATGTATTCATTCAAAACATTCAGTGTCTGCAATTCAAAAAATGCTGTGTAATGCTTTGGTAAATAAAAAGGTGAGCTATATAGAAAGGCTTCTCTCTGGTAGCATACAAATGTCTATTTTCAGAAAATGCTCTTTCTGGATTTCAGCCACACCACTCTTCCAACTTTGTATCTTGGATAGCTGCTTCTTGGTCTCATCTTCCTAGGTCCCCTTCTTGCTTACTTCCATATTTCTGGTCCAGGTAATTGAAGCTTGCCTTTAATAATTCAGTGAACACTTCTCTATTGTGTACTAATGAAGAACACTGATCCATGTTCTTTGCTTGTTATCCTTCAGCATCATATACAGATAGCACAAGTTAGAGGATCTCCAATACTTAAGAACTCCTATGGCTGGTTAGCCTAAACAGGAAAAAAAAAGGGAGAATGAAAGAAACATTCTGAGTTAATTACATCATATAAGAAGTTCCTTACCTATTGCTCCCTTGCCTATTGTGGTATGTGTGTGTCCTCTCCAAAAACAATGTTGAAATTTGGTGGGAGGTGTTTGCATCATGCAGATATCTCACTGGAGTGAGTGAGATTGCTCTCCCAGAAAAGGATTACTTCCCGTAAAAGTAGATTGGTATAAAGTGAGCAAAGCCTCTCAGGTATTCCTTTCTGTACATGCCCTTCCACTTTTTGCTCTGAGTTAAAGCGGCACAAGACCTTCACCAGATGGGGTGCTTGATCTTGGACTTTCCAACTTCCAGAATTATGAGCCACATAGACTTCTTTTCTTTGTAAATTACCTAGTCTCATGTTTTTTTATAACAACATAAAACAACTAAGAAACTCACAAATTCCTATACCTCCATAAAATACCTAAGAAAATAATAGAAGTGCTAATTTCACAAAAAATTATTTACTAGGGACTCAGAGAGAAATATATATACTAGATAAATGCTAACAAATCTAATTAAGGAATAGTTATTGTAATAGCTGGAATTATTATTATAATCCTCCTCTGTCTCCTGACACATCTTCATTGAGTGATGGCTGAACGGTATATGTAGTATTCTTCATTCAGAAAAAAGAAGATTTACCTGTCAGAAAAAGCTAAAAACATGGATTTAGTACAGCATCTGGCAGATATTTATTAATTATGCCATCTAAAACAGATGGACAGTCAAGCTTTAAAATCTGTTTTTTTATGGCCTAGAATGACAATGAATAATAGGTCAAATATTACACTAGTGATTGATCTTTATTCAAGAAGAATAAAATGAGCATCTTAAAATTGTCTTTGTTTGATCAGTTGTCTTTTCTTCAAAATATTTCAGATAACTTTATATACTTCCTTATTTACAGGATAAAGTAACATTTTGAAAAGCTGATCATGATGTTTTCATCCTTTTTCTAAAAAAGTCATGATTAAAGTTAAAGAGAAATATTATATCTTATAGCTCATATCTTATAACTCTAATTCTCCAATACTGTCTACACATCAAAGGACTATAGAATAAGCATGAAATTACTTTGCATAATATCAGCTATCAGCAAGAGAAGTATATATGCATCACATACATACACAAACATAATAGTCTGTGTATATGTCATAGGAGATCATTCCTCAGAAATCTTAATTTATTGCAAAAATTTAGCCTTTTAATTGTTCAATGCCATTTCTGTTTCTTGACATCTATTCCTGGTAGTTCACCCTCTGACTCAGACCACACTCACTCTTTGGAACATCCAAATGTCACTTCAATTTATTCATCATCTTTATAATCTTTAATCACATAATTCTTTGTTTTCGTGAGTTTGAACAGATTTTGCATTAATACACAATAATTCCACATCCTCTTCTACTTCCAAAGTGTGGTAAAATGTATGCCCTTTCTATCATAGATACCTAATAAGTAAGCACCCATCACTTTAAGTGATAGCTAAACCAAGGTTAGACGACTTGATTGGGGGAATTTCAAGGCTTTGCATTGCTTGATTTTCATAATACAATCTCTGACAATAGTGACCATAGGGTTGTTTTTGGAAACATGATAAGTAGAAACATTTTGTAGACAATAAAAATCTCTGGGTTAAATAGCTCTCACTTTAAAATTTTCCACTTGATGTTTTAAAATGTCTCAGAATTTTATTTCCAATAAATTAATCAGATATTTACTTTATATTTCTGATTTACAAAGTTTTATGTAAAGTAATTTGATGAACACAGAAAACAGAGGCTCTACCTCTGAGTAACTTGACATCAAATTGGAAGTCAGGATCGAAATATGTAGTGAGGTTTCCAAGATAAATGCAAGTGGCAATTCTGTGGGATGAATTCCCACTCCTTCCTTTCTTCCACATGTCCCATCTTTATTTATGTTAGCTAATTTACATGAGGGCTTTCAGTAGTCTTGTCTAAGAAGAAAGGTGGGGGTAAGAAGAGAGGAAAATTGTTTTGTGCATAAAAGTGAAAGATGAGACAGTAAAGAAGAGAAAGATACAGCATTGGTTCCTGGAAGGAACAATTTTTGAGTACTTGTAGGCAGTGACGTTACAAACAGAAATCCTAGATGATTTTCTGTCACAAGATTATATGAGATTTAGAGCATAAAGTAACACCATTAAGGGGTGGGGGAGGAGTGCAAACAATAACATTTGACCTGGAGTTGGAGAAATAAGATCATTTTTACCTTCCTATACTTTTCTAGATATCTATGCAGTTTGACCTACCTTGAGCTCAAGGATCCAGCAGAGAAAACCTCTGTGCTTGTCAGAACAGCAGAAAAAATACAATAACCATTAAGAGGTTTTCTCATGGCAGTAGTGTCTGTGCTGAGGCATCACTCTCCAAAGGTTACTGCAGAGGAATATGCACAGTCTGGTTCTAAGCCTTTTGCAGTCCCAGAAATAAAGATATAGGGATGTGTTGCCAAATTCAGAAATGATATATGTAAGCCTGAGCTAATGAGCTATTAAAATCCATGGATGAAGTCTTGAAACACTCAGATTACAAAGTTCTGAAACAATTGTGAACAAATTAGGATGGAATACAGCTAAGTACACAATTTTGTGGTAGGAATGTCATATATTATAAAATTCCAGAGACAATTGAAGGTTGAAGGAGTCCATAAAAGTTTATGAAAGCATTGAAAATAGCATGGGACACTGAAGGATGCAGCATTTACTTATGTAGTGAAATAGAAAGAGATGTTTCAGGTAAGCTCAATGTAATTGTTTTAAGTGGCAGCTGTGATGCAGCGGTAACAACCTGACCAGTTCTGTTAGTCCTTTACTCTTCAGTTTCAAAAGAAAAATAATTTAGCAGAACATGTTTGTCCTTCATTTGCAAATTGTTTTTTTTCATTCAGCAAATCATTAAGCACTAGACACAGCATGAAACTCGGAATTAGAAAATGTACAAACACATCTGTGCCTTCAGGAAGCAGTCTAGTAGGAGCAGTCAAACAAACGTGAAAAATTACATCACAGAGGGCTACTGCAGTGAGAGAAGCCTGTACAGGGTGCTATAGATGAATTACCACTCTCAGTTCTTATGAGGAACAGACCAGGTAGACATGCTTAAATTGTGTGATACTGACAACTCCTGCCTTTAGGCCAATGGGTTTAGTGAGAGAAGAAATCAAGACCAAAAGCAGGCAACAATTCATAGCCTGTTGCAAAAAGGTGAACTGGGACAAATTTCCATCTTCGGACTTGGAGATAAACTCACTGAGAGAGCAAGTCAATGAGCAGCAGGAGTCAAAGAGTCATCATTAGAGGGAAAATCAGAGAGAGGATATGGGATACCTAATAGGAGATGGACAGAAGCAAGGAGACTAATGATGACTATAGTACTGAAAATAAGAAAAGCGTTACCTCAGTTTCCCATAGCCTTGTAGACCCAAGCTCTAGCTCTTCTGAGAACTAGCTGTAGATTTGTTCCTGTCCATGAACCATGCATTTGAACATGACTCCAGGTAATTGCTCCATTAACTTAAACTTTATTTTAGAAGTCACCCAGCCCTTGAGAACTTTTCACTGGCTCCATCACCCTCATGTAGTGTCCTGACTTTCTGACTTCTCTTTAGCTTTCTAATTCCACTCCTCCTTTTCCCAACCACCATCTCTTTTCTTTTTTATTTCTATTCAGTTTCCTGGAAAATAAACAAATTATTTTGCTGTCTTATTTCCTATTGATCCTTAGAAAGTTGCTTTCTCCTAAGCAGCTTTCCAAGGCATTTTCTCAAACAAAAACATTTTCTTCTCTAAAAAAACTTGTGTCCATAGCTAAGATAAAAATGTGTGTTTGTGTGTGTGTGTGTGTGTTGAACAAAAAAATTCAAGAAAAATGCATTAATAACAAGGTATTAATGGTTATATCAAGGGAGAAGTTGAAAATAGCTTCTACTTTCTTAGACACAAATATATTACTTAGAATATGTATTTTTCATGTAATCAAAAATTATTATCCAAGAATGATTTGTGTAACTGTATTTGTGCAATGTGTAATAAATTTCAAAAATTTGTTTGTAATAAAATTTATGTCAATAAAGAATAACACAGATTATGTCACTTCTGAATACAGAAAAGGTCACTGCTTCTGGCAAAAAGCAGGAAGAAAACATATACAATTATGATACTGTCAAAAATATATTTTATATAGTAATGAAAAAACAGCTCTTTAGAAGCAGAAAAATGAAAGCTAATAGAGTAGAACACATTGAGGCACCCTCAATGACTCTCTGCTCAGGGTTAGACCTGTGAATATATGGAAACTTACTCTATGCTAAAGCAGTACCTATAGAGAGATACAGATTGTTTAGTAGATATCTTAGTTCATTTTTGCTACTGTAACAGAATATCTGAGATCAGGTAATTTATAATGAGCGGCAATGAATTGGTTTAGAGTTCTGAAGGCTGGGGAGTCCAAATGCAAGGGCAGCATCTTGTTAGGGACTTTTTACTATATTATCCCTTGGTGAAAAATGAAAGGGTAAGAAAGAACAAGAGAAGGCCAAATGTATCCTTTTATAAAAGCACCAATCTCATCCATGAGGGTGGAGCCCTCATGGCCTAAACACCTCTTGAAGGTCCTAATCTTAATATTTTATCACAATAACAATTAAGTTTTAACATGAGTCTTAAATGGGACAAACATTTCAAGCATAGAAGTACATAATATTATTAAAATGTTTACCATTTGAAGAAATAAATGACTAGAATAATATACATACACACACACACACACACACACATATATATGTATATATATAGAGAGAGAGAGTTGGAGTCTCACTCTGTCACCCAGGTTAGAGTGCAGTGGCATGCTCACAGCCACCCCATTATCGACCCACTGGGGTCAGGTGATCCTTCCACCTCAATCTTCCAAGTAGCTGGGACTACACCCAGATAATTTTTGATTTATTATAGAGACAAGGTCTCGCCAAGTCGCTGGGCTGGTCTCGAACCCACAGGCTCAGGCAATCCACTTGTCTTGGCCTCCCAAAGTGCTGGGATTACAGGCTGAGCCACCAAGCCTGGCCTAATCCTATATATTAACAAACATAATGATAGACTCTAAACAAGGGTACCTGCATAATGAACATTTGTATACCTAACCCCAAATTGTACCCCACATATTTCAAATAAAAACTCTTTTAAAAAAAAAAGATACACTCTAGATAAAGACAACAAAAGATTAAACTATAAAAATAATTTTAAAATATAAGAAGATACATTTGTGGCATAAGATTTCTTAAACAAGATTTTAAAAGTACAATGTATAAAGGAAAATCAAGTAATTCAGTTTTATATATATTAAAAAGGATTTCTGTTCAATGAAAAGCATCATGGGTAAGTTAATAGATTATCTTTTTCGTGAGTTCTTGCCACAAAGCAGAACCTGGGACAACAGCTTGTGTACATGTAGTTTATTCTGTGAAGTGATTAAAATTAAATGGGTTTCTGGGAAGAGAAACACAGAAAAGAAGGAAAGACTCATACAAGCCTCTATTATCAATCAAGCCACTATCAAGGGCTTCATCCTAATGGGAACTTTTGAGTCCCTGTGTAGAATATATTCAAAATTGTTACCCAAAGCAGATGTGATGAGTAATTTTATGCTTCAATTTGACAGGATCATTAAGTGCCCAGGTATTTGCTCAGATATTTTTCTGGATGTTTCCCTGAGAATAATTTTTTTTTTTATGACATTACATTTCAATCGGTAGACTGAGTAAAGCAGCTTGCCCTCCTTAATTTAAGTGGTCCTCATCCAGTCCCTTGAAGGCCTGAATAGAACAAAAGGCTCACCCTCACCTGAGTTAGAGTGAATTATTGTTGTCTGACAGCCTTTAAATGTGATGGTATTTGGAGTTGGAGCCTTTAGGAAGTAATTAGATGAGTTTGTGTATGTAGAGTTCCCATGATAGAATTAGTAATTTTATGAAATATCAGCTTTTTTCTTCTTCGGTCTTGAACTGAAACATTGGCTCATCCTGGGTCTCTAACCTGCTGGCCTTTGGACTGAAACTACACTATTGACTCTATTAGTTCTGTGGCCTTTGAACTTGGGCTAGTACTATACCATTGGCTCTTTTGGGTTTCATCTCACCAACTCACTCTGAAGATTATGAGACTTGTCAGTCCTCATATTTGTGTGAGCCAATCTCTTATAATAATTATTATATATAATATAAATATATAATAAGAGAAAAGTATGTGGGAATATATACCTAAATGCAATAAGAGTAACTAAATCCTGAGGTCAAAGGGCAGTACTCATTTTAAAAAGGCAATGCTATATAGACTGAATGTTTGTGTCCCCCCAATCCCCAAATTCATATGTTGAACCCCTAACCCACAATGTGATGGTATTTGGAGGTGGAGCCTCTAGGAGGTAATTAGATGAGTTTGTGTATGTAGAGTTGCCAAGATAGAATTAGCGATTTTATGAGAGAGACACAAGAGTTTTCTCTCTGTAGGTACATGCACAGAGGAAAGGTCATGTGAGCACACAGCAACAAAATGACCATCTAAAAGCAAAGAAAATGACTATCAACAAGAACCAAATCTGCCAGAAGTAATCCTGGACTTGTAGCCTCCAAGTCTACAGTAGTTTTTATAGCCCCAACTGACTAAGACAGATGAGATGAAAGTGGTTTCTATATTAGTAGGCAGCAGAACCAAAGCAGCAATCAGAATACTCTGATTCTGTAGATCTATGGCATTGGATCATTAATCATAGTGTTCCTAGAGCTAAAATAGATAAGAATCCTACTAAACTTTTACTTGATCTGTATAAGTTGAAAATTTCCAGATCAAGCGAAAGTCTAATCTGGATCTTAAAAATAGAGAGTCATGGCCTCTCAGTCAATTCCCAAATTTGAGCCAATTTACAAGCCTAGAACTCGAATGAGGGAGTGGTCAGATCCCTTGAGGAAGGGCACTGCAACACTGCCAAGAGTTGACACTGTTCATCATTATATGGTCTTTTACAAGGGTCACTGTGTATTAGGGAAAAGAAAATAAGCAGACCTGACTTCCAGCAAGATGGTGAAGGGGCAGGTTGATCCGTGAGATTCTCTGCAAAAGTGAGTGTCCACAGGGACTCTTGCTCCCCCTACCCAATGGCTCCTGCTCCTGCAGCAGCCAACCTGCTCTTCAGTCAGCCTTGCAGGAATGTGGCCAGAAACCGGCCCCATGCACTGCTCTGTCCATCACTGTTGCCATCAGCAGCATTGGCTTACGGAATGGAGGCCCTCAGTTCCAAGTACCGCACTGCGGACTCCACCGCCACTGCTCCCTCATGCAGTTGCTCCCTCCTCCTGCCTGGGTTGGCCCTCAACTCCTGGCCTGTGGAGCTCCTTCAATGCACCACTCTACTGAGGGGGCCA
This sequence comes from Carlito syrichta, assembly GCF_000164805.1. Classification (NCBI taxonomy): domain Eukaryota; kingdom Metazoa; phylum Chordata; class Mammalia; order Primates; family Tarsiidae; genus Carlito; species Carlito syrichta. The sequence goes on along the minus strand of NW_007252517.1, from coordinate 565,084 downwards.
CAGCTGCCACCTTTCCCTCCTGCAGCCACTCCCTCCACCCACCCAGGGTGGCCCTCAGCTGCCAGCACTGTGGAGCTCCAGGCCCCCCACTTCCTGCACTGCCCTGCCCCATCCGAGCTGCCAGTGCCATGCCAACCTGCAGCTCCCAGTTGTCTTGCACTCTGCCTCCCCCAGCTTGGCCCCCTACCAGCAGGTCCAGAGAGCAGCTGGAGCCCTGAGACCAGGCCGAGACCTATATTGACCCACCCAGCTCTGCCAGCCTCCAACTGGGGACCTAAGGTAATAGCATTAATCTGGGAGAGTCAGAAGCCCCTCCTCCATGCTAGATTGGACACAAGTCAGATCTGAGTGGCAGACTTCTCAGGCAGCAAACTGACTGAATCCAGATCTGATCTAACCTCCCCCCACAGCAGGCCTGGGGCATCAGATCCTAACTGTGAATAACCTTACCAGCCTGCAATGAGAGCTAGAGATCAGAACTGAAAGGACATTGGACTTGGAGGAATGATCTAAGAGTGTGCTTGGTTCCCTTGTTTTTATTTATTTATTTTTTTATTCTTTGTTTGTTTTACTTATCTTTTTTCTTCTTTTCTCTCTCTTCTTACTGTTATTGATAATGTTTGTGTACTTGCTTTGTCTGTGTTAGTTTACTGATTTCTTTTCTTTAGACTTCACATTTGTGTAGAGGAATAGTATCAATAAGGATGCTGATTGGTTTGTGTGTCTATATGATTGTATGTTTTAGTTTTTAGTTTTTTTAAATCTTTTTTGTCTTTGTGTTTCTTTTCATTTGGTAGTCAGGACATTTGTCTGTTTTTCTTCTTACTATTCTCACTCTCCACATTCCTCTTCTTCCCCTCCCATGTTCCATTCTTTTCCTTTTTCTTACCCCATTTTGCTTTCTCAGAGTAAACATTTTCCCCCACTGCATGGACAGATGGCAAGGCAGTAGGAAGTGGGTTCCAGGGTATCCAAACACCTTTCAGTGGATACTGGGATCTGCAGTAGATTTTGAATCACAGTTTCCCCCTCAATTAAATCTCAAAACTGCAAAAACAAACAAAACAAAACCAAAAAAAAGTACAACCATCACCCCACAGCTGAGCTTTGGAAGTGAGCAAAGCTAGAGAATTCACAAAAGGAAGAATAGGAGATCAAGCAAACAGAAGTAAAAGCAACCCTGCCACCCCTGAACAACAGAATTAAAGAAAGGGGGGAGGAAAAAGTGAGGAGGAAAATCTACACAAATGAAGAAAAATCAAAAGAAAAATATAGGTCTCACACAGACCCCTGAGAGATCAGGACACTGAGAAAACAGACTTGGGAATGCAAACAATGAAGAGCCCCAAGAATGACTGGTCACATACTACAAATCCAAACATCAAAACATTAATAGAGAGAATAAAAAGAATTGAGGTGAGACAAGAGGAAAATAAGTAGGAGTTGACTGAGATAACAGCAGTAAAGAATACTGTGATTGAAATAAATAACAAATGATAAGCATGGAAAGCAGAATTAGCCAAGCAGAGAAAGAATCTCAGAGCTTGAGGACCAAAATATAGAACTAACACCAACTGTCAAAAACATAGAAAAGAAGCTTAAAAAGACAGAACAAAACCTTCAAGACATAAGCAATTACATCAAGAGACTGAACCTAAGAGTAATTGGACTTCCTGAGGCAGAAAAAGAGACAGAGATCACCCTGGAATGAACGTTCCATGAAATTATTCGAGAAAACTTCCCTCATCTCATCAGTGATGCAAAAATTTAAACAGAAGGGATTGAGAGAACCCCTGCAAGACAACAAGTGAGAAGACCAACTCCCAGACACATAATAATTTGCCTAAACAAATTAGGTATAAAGGAAAACATCCTAAAGGCAGCAAGAGAAAAAGGTCAGACTACCTACTGGGAAAGACCAGTTAGAATAGCAGTAGATTTATCTGCAGAAACACTTCAGGCTGGGAAAGCATGGAGTTCAATCTTCAAAGTTCTCAAAGATAATCAATTTCAACCAAGAATAACCTACCCATCTAAACTAAGCTTCATCAGTGAGAGAGAATTAAAATCTTTCCCAGACATTCAATCGCTAAGAACTTGTGCTGCCTCTAGACCAGCTCTATAAGAAATACTTAAGAAAGTATTAAATACAGAAAAAAGGCAAAAAAGAACAACATTCTTCACAAGAATGCAGGAAAACATTGAAAACACACATGAATCAGCCCCAAAATCAAAAGAAACACAACAGAAAAATAGGAATAACACCTCTATAAGAACCTCATGACAGGGATAAACTCTCACATTACAATAATTAGCCTGAATGTGAGTGGACTAAATGGTCACTGAAAAGACATAGAATGGCAAAATGGATAAAATATAATAAGGCAACAATATATTGTCTCCAAGAGACTCATCTCACCAGAAAGGACACTCACAGACTCAGAGTAAGAAGATGGGAAGCAAAATTTCAGGCAAATGGGACACAAAAGAAACTGGAGTTACAATCTTAATCTCAAACAAAATACCCCTTAAACTATCAAAAATTAAAAAGGATGAAGAAGGTTACTATATAATGACAAAAGTCTCTATCCATCAACAGGAAATATCCATCCTAAACATATATGCACCCAATGTAGGAGCACCAGCATTCATAAAGCAGCTTCTAGACAAACTTAAATGAGATTGATTCTAACACTATCATAGTTGGGATCTTTAATATGCCACTCACAACCCTGGACAGATCATCAAGACAAAAAATCAGCAAGGAGATCCAGAACCTCAGTGAGACTCTTGAACAAATGGACTTAATTGTTACCTACAGAAAACTCCACCCAACGACCAAAGAATATACATTCTATTCATCACCATATGGAATGTATTCCAAGATCAACCACATCATTGGCCATAAATCAAACATAAACAAATTTCATAAGATTGAAATTTTGCCATGTACCTTCTCAGACCACAGTGGAATAAAAGTAAATATCAACACCAACAAGGTTTCCCCAAAGCCCACAAAGACATGGACACTAAACAGTATGACACTAAACAACTGCTGGGTCAACACTGAAATCAAACCAGAGATTAAAAGTTACCTGGAAACAAATGAAAATGAAGAAACATCTTACCAAAACCTCTGGAATGCCATGAATTTAGTAGTAAGAGGGGAATTCATATCTTTACAAACACATATGAAAAAAATGGAATGTTCACAAATTAAAAGCCTAACAAGTCACCTAAGAAAGCTGAAAAAGCAAGACCACAAAAATTCTAACTTCAGAAGAAGAATGCAGATCACCAAGTAAAAGCCCAAATCCAGGACATAGAAGACAAAAAGATAATACAAAAAAATCAATGAAACAAAAAGCTGGTTCTTTGAAAGGATAAACAAGATGGTCCTAACCAGACTGACCAAGAAAAAGAGAGAAAAAGTCCAAACAAACTCAGTGAAACACAAAAGATGAAGTCACAACTGACCCTGAAAAAATACAAAAGATTACCAGAGACTACTATGTACAATTGTATGGAAACAAACTTGAAAACATAAAAGAAATGGAGGACCTTCTGACATCACACAACCTCCCTAGGTTGAAACAAGAATAAATTGAGACCTTAAATAGACCAACAATAATCAAGGAAATTGAAAATGTCGTAAGGAAACTACCTGCAAAATAAAAGCCCTGGACCAGATGACTTTCCAGCAGAATTCTACAAAACAAACAAGGAGGTACTGATACCAATCCTATTGAAAGTATTCCAGGCAATTGAGAAAGATGGAACTCTCCCCAAATCATTTTATGAAGCTAACTTCACATTGATACCCAAGCCAGGTTAAGACCAAACAAAGAAAAAGAACTACAGGGCAATATCTTTGATGAACATAGATGCTAAAATTCTCAACATGATCCTAGCAAACTGGATTCACCAATACATCTAAAAAATCATTCATCATGCCCAAGTAGGCTGCACCCCCAGGATGCAAGGCTGATTCAGCATTCATAAGACCATAAACGTAATTAAATACATCAACAGACTTAAAAACAAACCACATGATTATATCATTAGATGCAGAAAAAGCTTTTGATAAAATCCAGTACCTCTTCTTGATAAAAACCCTCAAACATCTAGGCATAGGTGGAACATACCTCAAAATAGTAAGAACCATTATGAAAAACCCACAGCCAGCATACTTCTAAACATACAAAAATTGGAACCATTTCCCCTGAAAACTGGAACAAGACAAGGATGCCCACTGTCACTCCTCCTGTTCCACATAGTTTTAGAAGTACTAGTTAGAGCAAACAGAGAAGAAAAGGCAATCAAGGGTTTCCAAATAGGAAAAGAGAAAATCCAGTTTTCTCTCTTTGCAGACAACATGATTGAGAATCTGCCAAAAACCTTCTTGCACTGATAAAGGAGTTTGGCAAAGTCTCAGGGTATAAAATAAATGTGCAAAAGACAATTGCACTTCTATACACCAATAATAAACAAACAGAAACCCAGATAAAAAGCACAACTCCATTCACAATAGACACACAAAAAAATGAAATACCTTGACATCTTCCTAATCAGAGATGTGAAAGACCTATACAATGAAAACTACAAAACACTGCTCAAAGATATCAAAGATGACACAACCAAGTGGAAAAACATTCCATGCTCCTGGATTGGAAGAATCAACATTGTGAAGATGTTCATTTTACCTAAGGCAATCTACAGATTTAATGCAATGCCCATCAAATCACAGCAACATTCTTCTCAGACCTAGAAAAAACAATACAGAAATTCATATGGAAACATAAATGACCAAGAATAGCCAAAACAATCCTCAGCAAAAAACAAAACAAAACGAAACAAAACAAAAAGCAGGAGGTATCACACTCCCAGACTTTAAGCTTTATTACAAAGCTACAGTAATCAAAACAGCCTGGTATTGGTACAAGAACAGGCATATAGACCAATGGAATAGAATTGAGATTCCAGTAGCAAAACCTCAATTTCTCAACCAACTCACCTTTGAAAAAGCTCCACCAACCACAACTGTGGAGAGGAGAACCTATTCCGTAAATGGTGCTGACCACACGCAGAAGATTGAAACAGGACCCTCCCTATCCCCATACACAAAAATTAACTCTAAATGGATCACAGACCTAAATGTAAAACCTCAAACTGTAAGAACCTTAGAAAATGCAGGAGGCACTCTTATGGAAGTTGGAACCAGCAACCAATTCCTGATCAAAACCCAAAGTTCCTAGGCCATAAGAGATAAGATAGACAAGTGGGACCTCATTAAACTGACAAGCCTCTGCAAAGCCAAAGAAACCATCAAAAGAGAGGGAGACAATCCACAGATTGGGGAAAAATATTTGCCAACTATATATCTGACAAAGGCCTAGCATCAAGGATCTACAAGGAACTCAAACGTGCTAAAAAGAAAAAAACAAACAGCCCCATTACAAAGTGGGCAATAGATATGAATAGACAATTCTCAAAAGAAGATATATGAGTAACCAACAGATACATGAAAAAATGTTCAACCTCACTCATTATCAAGGAGATGCAAATTAAAACTACACTGAGATACCACCTAACTCCAGTCAGAATGGCCATCATCAATAACTCAAAAATTAACAGATGCTGGAGAGGATGTGGCGAAAAGGGAACACTTCTACACTGTTGGTGGGAGTGTAAACTAGTACAGCCTCTGTGGAAGTAAGTGTGGCAATTACTAAAAGTTTTAAAAATCAACCTTCCATATGGTCCCACAATCCCCCTACTAGGAATATACCCAGAAGAACACAAATTACTCTCTGAAAAAGATACTTGTACACATATGTTTGTTGCAGCATTGTTCACAATAGCAAGAACATGGAACCAACTGTGCTGCCCATCAAAAGAAGACTAGATTTTTAAAATGTGGTACATATGCACAACAGAATTTTATGCAGCCATAAAGAACAACAAAATCATGAACTTTGCAGCCACCTGGATGGAATTAGAGTTTATAATACTGAGTGTTCTCTCACAGAAAGAGAGCTGAGTATCACATGTTCTCACTCATAAGTGGCCCTTGAACAACTACCGTAATACTGTAATAAAAGGATTGACAGTAGTGGGAAACTGTGGGGGTGGGGAGGCAGGAAGGGAAGTGGAGAGGTGGGACTGACAGTAGTCGATATGTGCCTGGAGAAGGGGGCATACCTCATCAACAAGGGTACCTGCACAATGAATATTTGTATACCTAACCCTGAATTGTACTCCACAATTTTAAAATAAAATAAAAAAAGAAAAGAATCAGATCTTACAGAAGCGACTAGACACTGACTCTGAACTGACACTAATTTCTGGAAACCCAAAACATTACTGTGGTCCAGCAGTCAGAGTAGGGGTTTATGGATGTCAGGATCAATGGAGTTTTACTTACAGTGGTCCCAGTTGATTTCCTAAGCCCATCTTGTGCATTTTTCCCCATTTCTGAAATTCTTAATTGGAATAGATATGTTCTGTAGCTGACAGATTTCTGCTATTGGTTCCCTAACCTGGACAGTAAGGGTATTATTATGGAAAAGTCCAAGTGGAAGCAACTAGAACTGCTTCTACCTTGGCAAGTAATAATGCAGAAGTAATAGTGCATTTCTGGAGGGATTATAGAGATTATACCTCATCAAGAATTTAAGAGATCCAGAGGTGGTAATTCCCACCACATTTTCACTCAACTCTTCTTTTTGGCCTGTGCAGAAGACAGATGAATCTTGGAGAATGACAGTGGAATATGGCAAGCTTAATCAGATGGTGATTCCAATTTCAGAAGCCACATTAAATGTGTTTTCATTGCTTGAACAAATTAACACCCACGCTGGTACCTGGTACCTGGTATGCAGTTATCGATATGACAAGTTCTTTTTCCTTTCTACCTATTAAGAAAAATCACCAGAGACAGTTTGCTGTCAGCTGGCAAACCCAGAAATACACATTCACTGTCCAACCTCAGAAATATATCAGCCATCTATCCTTATGTTACAATTGAGTTTGCAGGAATCTTACTCACTTCTCTCTTTTATAAGATATTACCCTGGTCCATTATATATGTGACATTATGCTTATTGACCTACTGAGTAGGAAGTAAAAGCTGTTCTAGATTTATTGCATAGACATTTATATGTCAGAAGATGAGAAATAAGTCCAACAAAAATCAAGGTGTCTTCTACCTCAGTGAAATTTATAGAGTGCTAGTGATATAGGGGATGTTGAGGCATTCATTTTAAGGTGAAGAATAAATTGTTGTGTCTGGCCCTTCTCCCACAAACGAAAAAGAGTCACAGTACTTAGTGGGCCTCTTTGGTTTTAGAGGAAACATATTCCTCATGTGGGTGTGTTACTCCAACCTATTTGCCAAGTGACTCAAAAGCTGCTAGTTTTGAGTGGGGTCCAAAACAAGAGAAAGTTTTGTAACAGGCCCAGGCTGTTCTACAAACTTCTTTGCCACTTAAGCCATAATATCTGAAAATACAATGGTGCTTAAAGTATCAGTGGAAGGTAGTAATGCTATTTGGAGCCTTTGGCAAGTCCCTATAGGTGAATCCCAGCTAGGCCCCTAGAATTCTGGCATGAAGCCCTGCTATCTCTTGTAAATAACTAGTGGAAACAAAATACTTAAATATGGGTCACCAATTAACATATCACCAGAGCTGTCCATCATGAACTTAATGTCATCTGACCCACTAGGCCATAAAGTTGGGCATGCATAGCAGTATTCCATTGTAAAATGGGAGTGATATATACGTGGTCAGGCCTGAGCAGGTCTTTAAGGCACAAGTTAAGTCAGAAGGAAGAAATGTCTCAAATGTGCATGGTCTCCAGTCCTGCCACACTAACTTCTTGCTCCCAGCCTGCACCTGCAGCCAAATGGGAAGTTACATACAAACAGCAAAATAAGAAAACACTTAGGCTTGATTTATAGATAGTTCTGCATGATATAAAAGCACCACCCAAAAGTGAATAGCTAACTGCAGCATGCCTTAAGGTCAGTGATGAAGAGAAACCTGTGACATTCTTAAAGGTCAGTGCTAAAGGGAAATCCTCCCAGTGGGAAGATTGCTGATCTGTGCACCTGGTTGTTCTTTTCCTCAGAAAGAGAAATGATCAAACATGCAATTATATACATATTTATAGCTATGCCCAATGATCTGACTGAATGATCAGGGATTTGGGAGAAACGTGATTGAAAAATCGGTGACAAGGATGTTTGGGGAAGAGATATATGGATAGGCCTCTCTAAATGTGCAAAAACTGCGAAGCTATTTGTTTTTGGAAGATTTTTTATAATCAAGTGGATATAGGATGATCTGTTCTTCGGATACCAGTCTGCTCTTTCCCAGCAACCCCTGTCATTCTCCAGCGAACTCTTGAACAAAATGGCCATGGTAGCAGGAATAGAGGATATACATGGATCCAGCAACATGGATTTCTGTTCACCAAGGTCAGCCCTAGCTTTGGCCATGGCAAAGTACTCAACCTATTAGCAGCAGAATAGAACAATGAGCCTCCAATATTGCACCGTTTCCCATGGTAATTAACCAGCTATTAAGCATGCTTTGTCTACCACCATGCCATTCTTCACAGCATTGCTTCTGGTTAAGAAACTCAATTAACAGCAAAAGAAGTTTGGCAATGAATGCTCATTGAATTCATTGGTCTTATCATATTCCCAACCATCCTAATGCAGTTGGATTGCTAGAATGATGAAACGGTCTTCTGAAGACTCATTTGCAGCACTAGATAGGTATTGCAAGGGTAGGGCAAGGTTCTCCAGGAGGCTTTATTTGCTCAGAATCAGCATCCGATATATAGTGTTTCTCCCATTACCAGGATTCATAGGTCCAGGAATTAGGGGTAGAAATGGAAATGGCATATCTCAATATTACCGTTAGTGACCCAACAGCAACATTTTTGCTTCCTGACCCTACAGCCTTGTGCTCTACTGAACTAGAGATCTTAGCTCCAAGTGTCGGAATGCTTCCACTAGAAAAGCATAAATGATTCAATTGAACTGGAAGTTAAAACTACCAACTGGTAATGTGGGCTCCTTGGGCCTCCAAAACAACAGGCAAGAAAGAGAGTCATGCTGGCTAGGGTGACTGATTTTTTCTACCAAGGGGAAATTGGAGTAGTAACCCACGATGGAGATAAAAAATGAGCATGTCAGGAAGACAGATCTCTTGGGGTGTCTTTTTGTTGTTTGTTACCACGCTCTGTAATTAAGGCCAATGCAAAATTACAGTGACACAATCCAGATAGAATGACCAATGGCCCAGATTTTTTAGGAATACAAGTTTGGGTCATTCTATAAGGTAAAGAACCACAACTACCTGAGGTGCTTGATGAGGCAAAGGGAATTCACAATGGGTAGTGGAAAAAGGTGGTTAGCAAGTTGACAGGGGGTGGGCATGTACTAGTTAATCATATGTATAAATTTTACAGAACCACTGGTGCCCAGATATTTAGTCAAACATTATTCTGGATGTTACTGAGGGTGTTTTGGGGTGAAATTAGCATTTTATTGATACACTGAATAAAGCAGATTGCCCTCCATAATTTGGGTATACTTCATCCAAGCATACCCAAGGACTGAATAGAACAAAAATGCTAACTCATCCCTGAGTTGAGAGAAGTCTTCCAGCCTGACAGCCTCTGAGTTGCCTTTGGACTGGAACTGCACCATCAGCTCTCCTAGGTCTCCAAGTTGCTAACTCACTCCATGGATCTTAGACTTGTCAGTCTATAAAATTGTATGAGTTAATTCTCTGGAGAACACTATTATAGCAGAGTCAAAAAAAGATGCCTTTTTCCTCTATCTCTAGTTGCTCCAGGAAATGTTAACTTGCTCACATTTTCAAGTTTTCATGTGCATGAGTGCCTAGTGGATTCTTATAGCCACTCCACACAAGAAATCAGGAAATCTTCAAAGCAGAAAGTGAAAAATACGTAATGAAGTTGAGACAAGGTGCTTCCAGATAAAACTGCATAAACTTGGTTGTAACAAGAATGGCTAGCATAAAAGGAAGACTGAGCAGATGTGAGACAGGGTCTATCTACTTCATGTACCACTCAGAGAGTCTCATGCCCTCCATTAAGTCCAAGCTATCATAGAACTCTCTAGGCAGTGTTCTGCCAAAGTCTCCACAAAAGACTTCATGTAGGAAGAAAAAACTACAGTTCCTCCTAGGGTGCCTGGTTCCTATACCGTTATTAATATTATTCATCTTCCCACCCACCATCCATGCTAACTTTCCCTCACTAAGTCAGGAAATGAAGTTTAGACGAAGATTACTGTAGCTGCCCATTTACAACTCTCACTGAGAATAGAAGAGCCAAAAGATGTGCCAGTGAGTCTTCTGAGTTCCACAAGTATGACTTTCTGTCTGCAACCGAAGTATTCTTTGGTTCTTCATAGTAACCAGCATGGTTACCCCACTAAGATAGTGATTACTTTATTTACCTGGCATGATGTGAGCAGATCTTTCTCTATGTAGCTTTATCTTTCACTTCTCCTCATCCACAAAAAAAAATGTTTCACTCTAGCATTTTCCCCTAATTGCTAACAGCTCACATGAGTTGGATCTTGCAATTTTTTGCAAGTATATGCCATTTACTCCTAGAAATTGTATTTTCCCACTGAGGTTGTACTGCACTCTGACTCTTGTTTTTGGTCTTGACAATTAAATGATATGAGATCTTGAAAAGAAGAAGCAATATCTTACAAGAAACCTGCTCCATGTAAGTTTTCTAAATGGTCTACAGGTAGGGTAACCTATAGATAAGACGTTGCCTCTCCCATCCTTTGTGGCTCTGGAGCATCTCAGCTTCAGAATTTTCTGACTTGACAATCCAAATATCTTCATTTCAGGTTGTATGGCCCACTTTGATCCTATTAGAGCCTTGACTTTAATACAGAATATCTGTCAGGTCTGTGCATGGCAACCTGATACTATTATAATTTGACCCTGGGCCTGGTTTTCCTAACAGTCTGCCTTGTGCCTGCACAGAATAAGACTCTAGCACCACCATTGAAGCCTCCTTTCACTCCATACTTGGAGTTGGTAGTTTTCTAATCTGAGCTTGTCTTTTATTTCAGGTACCTAAAGTCATTAATAAAAATCAGCTAACTTCATCCTTATAATTACCACTGCCACCCCCTCAATTGTACAAGTGCCACCAGGACATAAGGCAATGTTTGACATTCTCCCTGTGCTTTATCAAAACCTACTACCAATGCAAAGTATAAGAAACTAGATGCTACCACATCTCGTAATCATCACTGCCCTTCTTACTGCTAGCAATCAGGTCCTTATCACTGACTGATGAGTGATACAGTTTCAGATTTTTCCTGAAGGTCTGCTTTCCAGAAACTCAATGGGAATCATATGTCTTAGCCTAGGTTTCCTTAAGAGAATCCAGATCCAGAGACAAGGATTTAAGAATAGTCATTTTATTTTTGGAAGTAATCTCAGGGAACAAGTGTTGTATCTGGGAAAACTGAAATAGGAAAAAGGAGAAAATCGATTTGAGGGTCTGTTCTCAAGCTAGGTACTTCTTTGATCAAATACCACTAAATTGTTTCCAAGACTCTGGGGGAAACCACACAGAATGTGCCTCAGAATTGTCCACCCAGGAAGAGAAGAGGGAAGCATTTATCTAGAAGCTCATTTTCTCCATTAGACAACGGTATCCTATGAATGTTTATCCATGTTCATTTTCAGGTCGGTATAGTAGTGCGTGCTGGTAAGGTTCCTGTAGGTGATTCTAGGCAACATAGAAGCCCTAAAACAGAAAGCGAGAGGCACAAAATGCATTTGACGCAATGTGCTGTCAGGTTATACCTGCACAAATACAATTGTTACAATAATGGATGTAATAAAGGTAGCTGAAAGGATGTGTGACAGAGCAAAGTAATTATCTGTTACGGTGGTAACCAAATGGAAGAAAAATTAATATCTCGCAAAGGATTGATATTAGGAAGATTAAGGAGTACTCATAAATCAATAGCAACAAAGAGGAATCTCCCATAGAATATTGGACAACAGTTATTAAAAGTCCATTTGCAGAAAGTAAAATCTAGAAAGACAGAAAACATATGAGGAAATGATCCAAAGCATTACTGAGAAATGATAAACTCTAATTAAGACACAATAGGATATTACTCAATACCTAAAAGACTTGTACAAATAAAAATGCTAAATATGATGAGGGATATTGCTGAGGTGAGAATGGAGTAACTACCGTGCTCTGCTAGTGGGTGTATAGCCAGTTACAGTTGCTGTAAAAGCAGCTGACACCAGTTAGATGAGTAATGCCTGTATACCCTAGAGCAACTGCACTCCTAGATTTATGCGTCAAGAAATTTTCAGATCAAGTCAAAGAGAAAAGGCCAATGAGGTTTTCTGCAGTCTATTTGCACTGCAGAATAATCAGAAACACCCTGGGTTTCTAGCACTTGGAAAATAGACAGGTGAAGTGTGATTAATACCCTATGCAGCATTGATTAGCAGTAGGAAGCAACAGACGGGGTGTACATAAAGTGACATCGAACATAAAAACAGAATGCTTGGTCACAAAAGGTAGAAAATGACACAATGACATTCATATAATTTAAACATATGTGCACAAACAATACACGTTTTTGGAATAACACATACAAAAATAGACATACATAAATCATATAAGAATGAGTACTGAAGAAGAGAATGGGATTGGAGTATAAAGACAAAATCAAACAAATAATTTAATGAGACTAGAGAAGTACATTTTATATTTTGGTAATGGTGACAATATGTCATGAACTAAGGAGAATGGTTTATTCAACCTACTGAATATAAGGCCCAAATATAAATTTAAAAGTTTTAAATTAAAAATAAAAATGGCCGGGCTAGGTGGCTCAGCCTATAATCCCACACCTTTGGGAGGCTGAGGTGAGTGGATTGCCTGAGCCCGTGGGTTCGAGACCCGCCTGGGCAGCAAGACCTCATCTCTACAATAAAAATAAATAAATAAATAAATAAAAATCAGCTGGGCATGGTAGCGCGCGCCTGTAGTTCCGGCTACTCGGAAGGCTGAGGCGGAGGGATCGCCGGATCCTAGCAGGCGAGGCTGCGGTGGCCGGGAGCGGCCACTGCACTCCAGTCTGGGAGACAGAGTGAGACTCCAACTCAAAATAAAATAAAATAAAATAAAAATGAAGCCAGGCTCGGTGGCTAAGCCTGTAATCCCGCGCCTTTGGGAGCCTGAGGGGAGTGGATTGCCTGAGCCCGTGGGTTCGAGACCCGCCTGGGCAGCGAGACCTCATCTCCACAATAAATCAAAAAATCAGCCGGGCGTGGTAGCGCACGCCTGTAATTCCAGCTACTGGGAAGGCTGAGGCGGAAGGATCGCCGGAGCCCAGCAGGTCGAGGCTGCGGGGGCCGGGAGCGGCCACTGCACTCCAGTCTGGGCGACAGAGTGAGACTCCGACTCAAAAATAAATAAATAAATAGATAAATAAATAAATAAAAGTGAATGAGCAAAGTCATAAAAAAGAGCAGAGTTTTTGTGATGAAATCTCTTCAATATAGAAGTTTCAGTAGTATGATAAGGTCTGAAACAAGATAAAAAGTGATAAAGACAATGAACATCAATAAAATTGAGATGAGTGTTGATCATTCAGTGTAAATGTTTGCCAGTGAAAGGAGGAAAAGATTTTAGATAGTAGATCAAGAAAACTATTCTAATGGAAAACGTTTGTTTTCAATCCTCATTTTTGCTTTCTTTTTGGAATTACATTTGTCAGCCAGGCTCAGTGGCTCAGCCTGTAATCCCAGCACTTTGGGAAGCTGAAGCGAGTGGACTGCCTGAGCCCGCAGGTACAAGACCAGCCCGGGCAACTTGACAAGACCTCATCTCTACAATAAATCAAAAATTAGCTGGGGGTGGCAACAGGTGCATGTAGTTCTGGCTACTTGAAAGACTATGGCAGAAGGATCTCCAGAGTCCAGCAGGTCAATGCTGGGGTGGCCATGAGCATGCCACTGCACTCCAGCCCGGGCAACAGAGTGAGACTAACTCAAACATTAAAAAAAAGAGAGTTACATTTTTTGGCAAAAAGCATATAATCAAAAGAGAATAAAAGACTAAGTGTGACTGAATTGGTAAGTGTGAGAGTAATTTCTTGGAATGTATCCTGGCTTTGTGCATCCTCCACATTAAGATGTCTCTGATACAGAACCCCGCAGAAGTTATCATTCTTTAGGCAGAAACCTTTGCTCAGCATGCCTACATTCCTCCCCCACAATCCGTCAACTTATCAGTCGAATCTATCAGGCCTAACCTGAAGGTTACTGACTTGTCCATATTTGAAAATATAAAATGACTTTTAGTTATTATTAAACTAACATGCTATTTTTAAAAATTGTATTTGTATTTTAGAAAGAGATAGACGTGTCTCGCTCTGAAGAAATGATTCTCTATTGGGTAAGAAATCAGGCCAGTATGAAGGGAATATGTTGTATTAGAAGGCAGGGAGTGAAGGAAAACTTCCAAAATTATTTAAAACACATGTGATGGGCAATTTATTCTACAAGGCTCAGAAGCTTCATCTATTTCACCTCTTTAAAGTCACACACTATGTCATCTATTTTCTCACATTACCTGGTTATATCAGGAATATATTAGTCACACGTAAAAGATTATACAGTACTAGAAGTCAACTAAATACCTCAAGTCAACAGAAATAGTATTTAGTGATTAAAGTTCTAAATTTTTTAACTTGCTAAGCAAAACATAAAATATTTTATCTCCTCTTAGGTAAAAAAGGAAATTTCAATCCTTTGTTAATTCTTTGAATTAACATAGAATATATAGACAGGAATTTAAAACTATGTAAAATTCAGAGTATAGTCTCATAGTTGTGTGATAGTCGTAGTTAAATACAATTGGTATCTATTTCAATATATTGAGCACAACCAGAAAAAATTTATTTATTTATTTTTAAATATTTATTTTTATTTAAATATTTATTTTTAAATAACAATAATAAGGTTTTTGGAGTTCAAAGTAACTTAGTCCCTGAAAACTATTTGATTGATGGTTTTCATTTTGTGTTGTGTTCAATATTTCATTCTATTGCCTTGATTCTTAAAGTTATTCTTTGTGACAATATCTAGCGATGACTGCACACATGAAAAGTTTGTCACAGTTTTTCCTCAGTTCTCAACTTCTCCCTCAAATAAAACACAAGGGTAAAAAAAACTGCTCAGTTTGGTTTTCTGGTCTCTCACAACACCACATATATGGTGTTAGTCCCTTAAACCCAGCAAACTGTTGATGTATGAAAACCAATATTCTCCAAGTGCAGAGGGTCAAGCAGTGCAAAGATACTTAAAATGATACAGAAGGCCCATGTTTCTACTACCAAAAGAATTACTGAACTGCTGTTTGCTATGCTCTGTTTTTGTATGTAACTTTTCTTGGCAACAGATGCAATATTTATAGTAAAGTCTATCACCGTTTATTAATGTTATACATTAGATTTATTTGCTACACTAAAAATGATATGCTAAAATATGCCGAAGCATTTTCAAATAAAGCTAGAAAAATGAACTGACAATTTATTAATTGCACTTCATTGTTTCATAATAGAATATGATAAACCTTGAATAAAGCAATGTAAATATATTGATTTCATTTAGCATAACTGTGCTAACTTTTTATAATGAAGTCTCCAGATAGTACTTTTCTATGTATTTTTTCCAAAAAATTGTAAGACTTCTTTTCTTTTTTTCTGCCATGTTTTTTAAAACTACTCTCCAGTAATTCATAGACAAGCAGAGAATAATAGCACAGCAAAAATCTGAGTGTTCATATACCCATAGCAATGATAAACAACTTGCTGATAGGAATTTTACAATTAAATGCAATTTTAAAAACTTGTTGCAGATTTAGTTTGTTGTGCATGGTAAACGTATTGCAAGAGAAAATTAATCAAAGGGCCAGTCTCAAAGTTCTAATAATAGATCATTAAAATAGATGCATTATTAAATGTATACCAGTGATCCAGCTTGCCAAAAAAAAAAAAATAATTCACCATATGTTTTACATATTATATTTTTAATGACTGCTTAATAGACCTTTTCTTGCTTTGAGGAAGTGGTATGTGTAGAGACACCCAACAACTTTGTAGCTGAGTTAAATACAGCACCTGTGGTCATGATATATGTGTTCAAGACGCATGGTGCAAGAAATGCACATTCACATAAAAATGTAACTTTTAAAGGTCATAAAATTTTGCCCACGTATTTTTGTCTGTGTTACTGATAGTTCTGAGAGTATTCAGCATATTCATCCTTAATAAGAGGGACCAGTCTCTAATACTGAGAAGCGAGTTGAAACAGAGTGAGAGGCAAGGGTAAGAGAAGAAATAGACTTGACAGCTTATATATATTTAGTATATAAAAACTCAGTATCTCACATAAATAGAGGGTGGAATCGCTAATTAAACTAAATGAGAATACCCACATGGAAAGCAACAGAAGTGGACTGACTCTTCACATCATATATCAGGAGAAAATCCAAAAGAACTTGAGAGTTGGCCATTGAAAAATAAAATAAAGCAAGTACTAAAAGAAAATATAGTTTATTTGCTTTATAACTTATATTTGGGGAGAACTTTTCTAACTGTAATTCAAAATCCAGAAGCAGAAATGACAAATCTTATTAAATTTTTAAGAATATTTTACAAGAAAATAAAACATCACAAACAAAAAAGGCAAACTGGGAAAATCTTTGCAATAATATCACAGGCAAAGGGCTAGTGTCTTTAATGTATAATGAACTTATAATAGTAAAGAAGAAAAACATCATCACTCCTAAATGATAGGTGGCTATGAAAAATGTTCAAACTTTCTTATAATAAAAAAAATATTGAAACACCACTTTTCACCTATAAATAGGATATGCAATAAGTCCCTTACATATGAATGAGTTCCATTCCAAGAGTGCATTTGTAAGTCCAATTTGTTCATAAGTCCAACAAAGTTAGTCTCGATACCCATCTAATACAATCATCTATATAGTACTGTATTGTAATAGGGCAATGATCCCTTTTACACAAATAATACATTTTAAAAATGCAAAAAATAAAGAAAATATTTTTAATCTTACAGTAATCTTACCTTGAAACATACGACAGACATATGAACTAACATGTGATTGGACATACAAATGCACTTTCGCATCTTTGAAAGTTTGCAACTTGAAGATTCATATGTAGGAGATTGTTTGTAATAAAAAATTTTGATTATATAAGTGTGTCTGTTGGGGAAAAAAAGCACTCTAACACATTGTTGGTGAGAATTCAAACTACAATAACCCCTATGAATAGGAATTGGTAATATTTAATGTAATTTAAATATACTTACACTTTAACCTAGAAATTTCACTTCTAGAAAACTATCCCAAAACATACTGACCCTTGTCTGTAACTGCAACTTCTGACTAAATTAGAAACGAGGATTTATTAGAGAAATAGCTAGTTTCAGGCACAGGAAAAGAAATGTATAAGATGAACCTTTATCGTCTTGAATACCAAAAAAAGTAAGTTACTATCAAAACCCATCAGATTTGTCATCAATGGGCTCAGAAAAAACATAAAAAGGCTATCACTGGGTAAAGACTGAACAATTTGAGCATCAGTAAGGATAACGACTTCCATGAACTGAAACACATGAAATATGCTTAAGTCTGTCACTTTGTTGTGATTTTAGGAAGGAAGGAAAGCAGGAAGGAAGAAAGGGAGGAGAAAAAAGATTGAGGGAGAGGGAGAGAGTGAAGGAGAGAGGGAAGAAGAAAACTGGAGAAAGAAACTTAATGTCCTTTGGAGGACACTAATGAATAAACTCATTTTTAAAGTTGCTAAGTAAAGGAAAAGATCAAGGAGTTATTCTATCTCCCCTACACCAACTGCACTTCAAGATCACAAGTCAGTCAAGGTAACTTTATAGAATTATTCCAGTTAACAAATGAAATTATAAAATTAAAATATTAGCATTTTACACATCTTAATGAAATATGGATCATCAATTGTTATCACATCAAAAAAGTTAACCAGGCACTATGTGCCTCCTAATGAAAGTACTTATAATCTGACACCACTTATAATCTGTTCTTGCCAAAACAAAAACAAAAACAAAAAACAAATAAACCTAAACTGATTGTAGACTACACTGCTTGCCTCTTTTTCCCCTCTGTATTTTCTCTCATCGTCTATGGAAATAAACAACCCTAAATTACTATTGTAGGTAGGTCAGGTTTTTTGTGTTGATTTTTTTTTTAACTTCTTGGGAATATAGACTTTGACTCATTTCCTCCCAATTATCCCCCCAAACCTTATTTTCCTTCCCTGTTCCCAGCCTCAGTTCCAGTGCCTATCAATATCCAAGCTTCTTCTGAGCTTATGTCTCCGTCCACCACCCTTTGGAGTAGCTGGGTACAGACAAGGAACGGTGCCAGGAAGACCCTTGACACACTAATTGCCAACAATGTGTACCATCAACTGGATTTTTGTAGGAAACACATCACCTAGCATGTTACTCTGTTATATGATGAGCTTTCAGTAAGTAATTAATGGAGGTAATATAATGTAATGAAATACTCTTTTAGAATGTGAATGATAAAATGTGTCACCATGGGCTACTGAATTCGTCATTTTCACCAAAGAAAGATACACTTGTTAAACTGCAACATTGAAATTTTGGTTAAAAATGTAGTGCCTATAAAAAGCCCGAGAATTAAGGAGTAAGGCATGCCATGTAAGCAGTTAGAAAAAGAACAACAAAATAAATGCACAGAGAGATAAAGAAAGAAATAATGAAGATAAAAATCACAAATCTCCAAAATATAAAAACTAAAATACATTAGAGGGTATCTGCACAGCAGGAGCAAAACTACCGTAACTGAGATCTGGAGCAGATCTTGTCTTTATAAGATCTCTCTCTTATCTTTGATAAGATATTTTTCAATGATAATCATGAAATGAAATGACTAATAATAATGGCCAGAAAAGGCACATTGATAGTAAATATTTTATT
This sequence comes from Carlito syrichta, assembly GCF_000164805.1. Taxonomy (NCBI): domain Eukaryota; kingdom Metazoa; phylum Chordata; class Mammalia; order Primates; family Tarsiidae; genus Carlito; species Carlito syrichta. The sequence continues at coordinate 545,969 of NW_007252517.1, read as the reverse complement.
TTGTTGAATTTATGTACACAGTCAGGACAGTAGAAAAATGTTTAAAAACAAATATGACAGTATTTTATTTTATTTTTTTATTTTAAAGATGTGGGGTACAATTCAGGGTTAGGTATACAAACGTTGATTATGCAGGTACCCTTGATAAGGTATGCCCCTCCCTTCCCCAGTAGTTTCCCTCAACTACCAATCCCAACCCCCCTCCCTGGCAGTTTCCCACTACTGCCAATACCTTTCTTATAGTATTATGATAATTGTTCAAGGTCCACTTATGAGTGAGAACATATGGCACTCTGTTCTTTGTTTCTGTGATGGATCACTGAGTATGATCAACTCTAAATCCATCCAAGTTGCTGCGAAGTTCGTGTGTTTGTCCTTCTTTATGGCTGCATAATATTCCATTGTGTATATGTACCACATTTTTTAAAATTTAGTACTGCTTCCATGGGCAGCATGGTTGGTTCCATGTTTTTGCTATTGTGAATGGAGCTGCAACCAACATACATGTGAAGGTATCTTTTTTGTGGAGTGATTTGAGTTCCTCCTCCCTATAGGAGAATTGCTGGGTCATATGGAAGTTCAATTTCTAGTTCTTTCAGAAATCACCATACTGTCTTCCAAAGAGGTTGCACTAGTTTGCATTTCCACCAGCAGTGTAGGAGCGTTCCTTTTCCTTCACATCCTCGCCAGCATCTGTTGTTGTTTGTTTTATTAATGATAGCCATTTTTAGTGGTATCTCAATGTGCAGGCATATAGACCAATGAAACAGAAAAGAGATTCTGGAAGCAAAGTCTTGATTTCTCAACCAACTTATCATTGACAAAGCCTTCAACAGCAACCACTGGGGAGAGGAGAACCTATTCAGTAAATGGTGCTGGGAAAACTGATCACATGCAGAAGATCGAAACAGGACCCCTACCTATCACTATACACAAAGGTCAACTTTAAATAGATCAAAGATCTAAATGTAAAACCTCAAACTATAAGAATCTTAGAAAATGCAGGAGACAACTTTATGGAAATTGGAACCGGCAACCAATTCCTGATCAGAACCCTAAGTGCCCATACCATAAGAAATAAGATAGACAAGTGGGACCTCATCAAACTGAAAAGCTTCTGAAAAGCAAAAAAGCCATCAAGAGAGCAGGGAGACAGCCCACAGAATGGGAAAAAAATATTTGCCAACTGAATATCTGACAAAGTTTCTACAAGGAACTCAAAATGTCGAAGGGAAAAAAAACAAAGTCCCGTTAAAAAGTGGGCAAAAGACATCCACTTCTCAAAAGAAGATATACGAACAGCCAACAGACACATTAAAAAGTGCTCATCCTCACTAATTATCAGAGAAATGCAAATATACCAGTATTTTGAAAAGTATTGAGGCAAGACAATGACTCACACCTGAAATCTCAGCACTTTGGGAGGTAGTGACAAGAATATTATCTGAGTCCAGGAGTTTAAGACCAACCTAAGCAATATGGTGAGACCGCATTTCTACAATAAATTTAAAAATTAGCCAGGAATGTGGCAGGTGCCTGTAATATCACTACTTGGAAGGTTGAAGGATCACCTGATCCCAGCATATCGAGGCTGTGGCAAACTATGATCATGCCACTGCACTCCAGTCTGGGGGTGACAGAGTGAGACATCGACATAAGTAAATAAGTAGTTTTCTAGTTACATAAATATACTTCATTTTGGAGAAAAAAAACGTCCACCTATATATTTTGTTGCTGTAGTGAATGACGGCATTACAATTAATAGCAAAGGGCAACTAAGTTTTTAAAATAGCAGTTGATAAAGAAGAATAAATTTATAGTTCAGATATATTATCAAATTCCATACAGTATTTTATGTTTACACTAAAACTTTTTACTTAACAAAAGCAATATTATACCTTGCACTTCACTTTCTATTTCACTGTTTAAAATTTAAACACAAATAAAAACTCCAAACGTAACTAGAATGACAGAAATGAAATGACTTGAATTTTATGTCTTGTTTTCATTATTTATTTTGAATTTACTGTAAAAACATAGACATATGTAAAACTGTTGCAATTGGAGGCACAGACTATCTGATAGAAGACCTAACAATTGTAAACCATTACTATTTTACTCTCCTAATGAATTCATTTAAGTAAATCTGCATATAACTGGGAATTCCCCATTTCCTTCCTGACTGAATAAAACATGTTACAATGCAAATAATAAGTACATAGTAATTTGAAGTTTACCTATCTGTTTTTAAAATTCAGTACTGAACTGTAAATCAGTAGTTTTTTATTTAAGTCTCAGGCAATTATTTCCATCTTAGGCTAACAAAATAGTTTTTAATGGAGGAGTATTTTATCACTGATATTGTTTAGAATTGCCAATGCATGACGATAATAAAAACACACCCAATTTTAGTCTGTTTTATAAATTTTTAAAATATTTTCTACAGAACATGCACTTCCACCCCAAATAAGTATTGTGTGCCACCGCTGCAAAAACAAACACTTAAAAAGATTCATAAAATGGACAAATAAAAAAATTTTATAAAGAAGAGAAGGCAAGAATAAATAAATATTTGGAATAAAATATATAACATACAACTATAAATATCACAGCAATTAAAAAGAATATTATGAATAATGGTATGGCAATAAATCTGAAATTTAGATGAAATGAAAAATATTCCAGTAAAATACGTCTGCAAACTGACTAATAAGAAAGATAATATTTAATGGAAAATTAAATTAAATGCTATTTTTTCCCCACCAGGAAAACTCTAGTTATCTAGTTAATGGTAATTTATGTCAAACCTTCAAAGAACTGGTCATTCCAGTCTTGAGCTAACTTTTTCAGAAAATACTGAAGGAGAAAACTCCCATTTTGCTTAATTGGATGAGTAATTCCTTGAAACCAAAACAAGACAAGGAAAGAATGAGAAAAGCAAAGGCTAGTCTTATTTATGACCATAAACAAAATATTAACAAGCTGAATATAACAGTGTGTTAAAAAAAATTATAGCCCATTAAAATTTATTCCAATAGTAAAAGGGTTATTTGACACTGTAAGGAGATAACTCATACTATCATATGCAGAAAAGTTTATTAAAGCTGCTTTTTTTTTTTTTTTTTTTTTTTT